>NC_047663.1:80080266-80350266 GCF_011762505.2 Arvicanthis niloticus | reverse complement strand
AATGCAGATGTAGAGGGGTCTGAAGAGAAAACAGAGCCTGCCTGCCTTTGTGCCTTGCTGACAACTGAATTTACTCCATAGATCTAACAGCTGTCAAACTCTGGCCGAGATTACTACACAACTTCTTCCTCCTTCCAATGTGGATTAAGACCAACAGCTCTCCAGGAATCCTTCTGTCCTCTGGCATCAATCTCAACTGAGGCCTCCAGCCTCTTGGATAGGGCAGCTACTGTCTTCCTAGCCTCTCCAGGATGCACATAATCATTGTTGGACTACCTAGTCTGTGTCATGTAAAGTGCTCCATTAAATCCTTTGTAATATAAATACATAGTTTCTGCATTCATTTATTCTAGAGAACCATGAATAAAACACCATTGGACTTGAGTTGAAGAATTTTTATAAATCCTTTATTTAAAAATGATTACTAAGATATATATATTATATATATATTATATATAAATATTTTTATATATATACTATATATATATAAATAAAAATACATATTTGTGTGAATATATATATATATATCTTAAGTAAAAATGAGTTTTTAATCAAAAGTGTATTTAACACTAACAGAGAGAAATTGAAAACAATTTCATTCATGTTATGAATAAACAATGCTTTCCTTCATTTTAGTTGTTTGATTACTTGTACATCTGCTTTGAATTTTGAATTCTTAGTCCTTACTAGAAGTTAGAATCTCAGTGGAAATTCTTCACTTTTTGAAATATGGGAAGCAAGATCTGACCTCACCTCACACTTAGTAAAAGGAAACACCAGACACACTCAGCAAGATGCTGCATATAGAAAATATTATGAAGCAATTCATTCTCTGCTTAAATATCAGAAGAAGCATGATCGAATAAAAACCAAAATTAAAGATTGAAGAAACACTTGTATAAGACATTTACATCCTTTGATTATGTTATATTAAGAGGGAGCCAAATCTCATGTAATAACTAAAAAAAAGAATACACTAAAGATCATTAAAGCGAAGTTAATTAACTAGAAGACAGGCATACTCCTATCCATTGTTATTCACATCTGATATTGTCAAGATTTCAACCCTATAAAACTTGTATTTGATGTAATGTCAATAAAATACACTTTTCTGACTCTCTATTTTCAAATAAACTTAATAACCATTATTACATGTTCAAAATGCCTTTGGAGATATTACTAGACTCTTATACAGTACTTCTATTGATTATTCCAGTTGATTTTTTTCAGGGAAAAAAAGTACCAGCAGTAAGCCTGGTATGCAATAATCAATATTCTCTTTATATATGTCTCTAGGCATATACAATAGACAGAGAGACAGTCAGTCAGCCAGCCAGCCATCTAGATGTTAGAAAGGTGGATGTATATGTAGGTGATAGATAGATGAATCGATGCTAGAGAAAGAGAGGGGGGGGGTTAGGTGAATAAAGATGGATAGATTATGAGTTGATTATAGAAAGATAACTGTAGAGCAATGTAGACAAATAGTATGTAGACAAATGCATGGAGTAAAATTCAGCATTATGGCTTTGCGTTCTAGGAAAATTACAAATGACTTAATTAACTAATTTATTCCCTCAAGCAGGGTTTGTATAGCATGAAATTTGTAGCCTCTCTAAGCAAAGTTTTAGAGGCCAAAAGATGTCACTGTGAAGAAGTCCCATTGAGTGTTGCATAAATGAGCTGGTGTCAGATAAAAGGTCTGTAAGAAAGATTTGTAATTGCAATTCTACAGCCTACTCTCCCAGCTCAAAAGAAATTGAGGAGCAATGAGACTCTGCAGTTCTGATCAATGCTTTTGACTATTGGTAAGTGTGCTGTCCTCCATCCTTCCTCCTTTCACAGCTAGCTAGCCACATTCTGACAATATTAAAGTCACCACGTTGTTTAGAGGAAAATGAACCAAACCAAATGCAAAGTAGTAATACTATAGTCAGGTAGGTTTGGGGCCGTCAAATCAACATTGTTTTCTTAATTACATTAAACTACTCTGGCATCTGAATTCACACCCAAAATAACAGGACCATCTTTCTCTAGGAAATATAGACAGGTGGCCATGATTTTATACCTGAGCTGTCAGCTCCTAACTGACACTTATGTGAAAACCTAAGTGTGTTTCTCTTACAGGATTCCAAACATCCTGCCTTTTAATGCAAGTTTCCATGAGACTGAGGAGAAAACACTTTTCGTATTTGAAAGTAGAGCAAGTTAATTTTGAGAGAAAAGTTTAATTAAGATTAAACAAACTTAGAGTGTTTGTTAGCCTAAAGGCATAATGCTCCGAAAGCAAATTAGTTGCAGGATAATTGCCACTATGAACAATATTTTCATGTGCACAAGCTTGCTACTGTATATCTTAAATTAACTTCACGTCTTCATCTCCACAAGGGATGCATAGAATAACTAAGAAACTGTGGGATTTCCAAACACCTACTAGGCTTTAACTGTGGGTATTTACATTTTCTTTTTTTTTTAAATGGGAAAATGCTTAGGTTAAGAAAATGAATTAGTAAGACGTACAAAATTGGCTGTGTTAAAATACAACTTTAAAAGTGAAATTCTTCCTCTTTTTATCTTGAAAAATGAGCATCCGTAATTAAAAGTGAGGGTGTCAACATAAACATGAGTAGGAGAAATGCAAACTGGCAGAAAAAGCAAAAATAGATACTGGAATCCTTAGTGTTTGTACATCATTGGTTTATTGAAAATTGGGGATGCAAGCTCTCCTCAATGAGAGAATTCTATTAATAGGAGACATTTAAAAGGCATCTGTATGCAGTAAAAGCTTGGGAGATTTAGGTTATATCTTTGAAAAAAGGAAACCAGACAGTAATTTTCTGCTTAGATTGTAATTCTATGAATTAAATGGAACTCGTTAGATAGCAGTGGGGGTGGGTGTTAAATTTTGTATTATAATCTCACAACATGATGACCAGAGAATGAGCCTCATCTCACGAACTCTAAATATTCCAAATGTTTCTTCACTTGAAATGGTAATAATATGGTTAGCTTCTTAATTGACTGGAAACATCAGATGACGGCTTGGATGAGGTTAGGCTGTCAGCACATTTTATCAGCTCATTTCCAGTGAATTTAGATATTTGGGGAAAATTCATACTAATAATCAGCTCTAAGAGCAGAAGTTAAAAAGAGGTTTGCACATGGGTTAATCATAGGAAAGGTATCTACAAACTGGAATTCTTTGACTGTGTAGATTGGTAAACAATAAGAAACGTGCATTTCTGAGAACTGGTTAAGTACAATGATTGAAACTCACTCAGAGGGAGGACATGTTTTATAGAGTGCATGCTTTGCTCTTTGTGACTTACCATGTAACAAATACTTGAAGAAACATCGAAGCCATACTCTCCACTTACAAAGTCAGAAAACACTTTAGAAATGACAAGGTAGGTGTATGTGTATCTATTATATTTTTCTAAGAAGAAAATTAGCTGCTTGGTAATGCACCTTCAGTAAGTGAGTAGACAAGGTAAAAAATCCATTATCTGGTATATATTTGTAATATATGTAGAATTTGTTATGCATTATGTTTATGTATATGTGTATGTATATGCACATTCAAAATTAATTACATGTTTTATAAACATGGGAATAGCATATTTAAACATTAGAGAATTGAAATATCTTAAGAAACTCAGGGGAAACCTCACCTTAACTCTTTCTTAAATTTTTCTTTCTTCTTTTTCTTTTTATATTAGTTATTTAATTTATTTACAATTCAAATGTTATCCTCCTTCCCAGTTTTCTCTCTGTAAACTCCCTTCCCCCAGCTTTTATGAGGGTGCTTCCCCACCCAGCCACCCACTCCAGCCTCACCGCCCTAGAGTAGGGCATCGAGTCTCCACAGGAAATAGGGCCTCCCCACCCATTGTTGCAGGATAAGCCAATCCTCTGCTACACATGCAGTTGGAGCCATGGATTCCCTCCATGTGTGCTTTTTGGTTGGTGGTTTAGTCCCTGGGAGCTCTAGGGTGTCTGTTCTGTTGATTTTTTTTTTCTTTCTATTGGGTTTGAAATCCCTTCAGCTCCTTCAGTCCTTTCCCTAATTCCTCAACTGAGGTCTCTGTGCTCAGTCTGATGGTTGGCTGTGAGCATCCACATATGTATTGGTCAGTTGCTGGCAGAGCTTCTCAAGGGACAGCTATACCAGGCTCCTGTCAGCAAGCACTTCTTGGTATCAGCAATAGCCTCTGGGTTTGGTGTCTGCAGATGGCATGGATCCCTACGTGGGGCAGTCTCTGGATGACATTTCCTTCAGTCTATGTTCCACTCTTTGTTCTTGCATTTCCTTTTACAGGAGCAATTCTGGGTTAATATTTTTGAGATGGTTGGATGGCCCATCTCTTAACAGGCCACTGAATATGATCTCTACATGTTCTACAAGTTTTGTGGGAGGTACAAGGCATTTTTAGCAACCACACAGCTCCCACCACTCCAGGTAAAACAGTATCATGTTGCCTCCTGCTCAATTTTAAATCTATGTCTTCTATGTGTTACCTATTTAATCTATTGGAAAATCATTAAACTGCAGACTCTATTTTTGTTTTTCATGTGAGTCTTGAATATAGCATTAAAATAACTGAATAGTTGTCAATTAAATATGGATTGAAGAATTGACAGAAAATGGCTGACATTTGCTTTTTAGACACTGACTTATTTTACTCAAAATAATGATCTGTAATTCTGTCCGTTTTCCTAAACACCTCAAGATTTCTTTTTTTTTTTTTCCAGTAAACTATTACTATACTATTTGGTTTTTTGTTTTTGTTTTGTATAGTTATCTCTAGAAGAACACCTAGGATAATTCTATTTTCATGTTGTTGTGAATAATGTAGCAATACGCACTATGTAAAGTCTTTCGAATATACACATCATATTCAAAATGATGTGTATATTCATCTATTTTTAGTTTTCCATAGTACCTATTTACATTCTCAGCAGCAGTATATAAGGGTTCCTGTATGGCCATGCACTTATTAACATTAACAATGTAGTCTGTTTTTATGGTGACAGCCATTCTTACTGAAGTAGAATGGAATCTTGAGCAGTCTCGATTTTAATATCATGAATGATGTGAATGTTGAACATACTTTCAAGTATTTGCTTGTGAGAACTATCTTAGCAGTTTTACTCTAAAAAAATATCTAGCCTTTAAACAAACAACCATTCCAACATGATGAATGCAGGCCAATATTAATGAAATTAGTTAGACAAATTATAAAATTGTTTTAGTAATTGAATTCCACAGAAAGACAAAATATAATAACTAATTCATAAATGAAATATACAACTTTCATAATTTGTACCCCATCAAGACTTAGCATCAATACTTTATAGAATATAAAAAATAGCCTTAAAATTTGAATAATTTTCCAGTGTTACAATGTAGCTATTAAATGGAAATCTGTACCTGTATTTCAGCAGGGTATTTGGTTGATTTGCTTGTAAGAAATATCCTGCCAGACTCAGACTATACCTTTTTGTACTACTGAGATAATTGAGTTTTTTTCTGAGGCATTACTGAGTCCTACTATGTTTCAAATGGGACAGATACATATTATTTGTTGTTGTTTTTGCTTTGAAAAAAAGCAATATTAATTCTTTTCAGCTCTACAATGACACATATAAAGTGACCAGTTATTGGCCTGCATTGAGAACTTAATGTCCTGGCAGGCTCTATGCTAAATGTTTTGCATGCACTATTTCATTCAAATACCCCAGAAACCATGAGCTCTGGGTACCATAGTTTTATGGAGGGTAAGAACAGTTCTTCAAATGGGGAGGTTACAAACTTTCTGAACAACTCACTTATTTCATAAACAGCGACCAAAGTTCAGAGATTCAAATTTCTTAATAACAAAGGGAGTTTTCACATGTTAGTAGAGAATTGAAGTACGGGAAAATTGGTTTTCTCCTTTTCTCAGACAGTGTTGAGTCTAAGATAAAAATGAATGCAGTAAAGCAGTTGAGTTAATGATATCCAAGGTAAGTTGAAATAACTGTTTTTAAATGAAGCATATATACACTGAGACTAAACAAATGCCAGAATAACATACCAACATTAAAGCCCATCCAGACACAATGCTTGCTAGTTATGTACACGTCACTTCCCCAACTGCCTGGCTGATTCCTGTTTCTCCTTTTTTCATTTGAGTTTTGCTGATATAGAAATAATTTGTACTTATTTTGGTTAATGGATATATCTTCTTTCAAATACGCCAAATTATTATTTTTCCTACCTTATGCTTCACAAACAATAACATTTCATCTTAAAAGAGGAACTATTTAATTCTGCATTATATTGATCAAGCTTAGCCCAGTATAGTTTCAACATTAAAAAAAAAAAACTATAGAGATTTTTCCATCATGCATAACATATTATCAAACACAGACAAGGAGTCTTAGCATAATGAGAGTGTTTTGCAAATGAGAAATTATAGATAATTGCTGTTTGTTCTTGTTTTCATAGAATGAAGTGTAATTATTATTAACAAGAGGCTTGTTTCAATAATTATTTCTAGTTATCCCAGGGCACAAATGCATTGAAGCAGAAACAATGCATTTCCATTCAGAGTATTTTTTTCCCTAGATAATCTCTTATCACTGCCAGGGCTTATGCATGAATACTTGTTCTCAGCATGTGCTGGTCTGGCACTATGCAAGCAGGGATGTGTTTGCTGACTTGACTATCCCTCCCTTCCTTTCAGTATTCAGGAAAAACTATCTTACCATATATAGCAATATAGGACTGTTAGTTCATAAGCCTGAATGTTACTGGAACTTTAGATTACAAATTACTACACATTAACGTAGTGTAAAGAGCCAACTATGTGTGTGACTTTCTTTCTAGACATAGACATCTTTTTTTTGTGGGTGCTCCATCGCCTCAGTATTAGTGTCAGGCCTTGTGACCTCCCCTTGAGCTGGATCCCATTTTGGGCCTGTTGCTGGACCTTCTTTTCCTCAGGTTACTTTCCATTTCCATCCCATCCAGATTAAATCTGGAGTATAAAAATAAATACATACATACATAAAACAAACAAACAAACAAATAAATAAATCTGTTCTGGTTTGAAGGAGTGATGGCATTTAGTAAATGTAAGAGAATATAACCATTGCATCTATACCAAGAATATTGAGTATAGGCAGGCTAGTTGTTAAATAGTTACTACCTTGTACCTTAACTCATCCTTAGGTTTCTTTCACTGCAGTACCTGAGAACACAATAAGGAGCTTCTGGGGGCCCACTATATACTCCTGATCCTGTGTTGATCACTATGCATCATCTTAGTCAATCCCCTAGAACTTTTATTTTTAGTGTTCTTTTGCTACAAGGAATCTCAGTAGGGTTCTAGTCTTAACCACAGCCCCCTCAGAGCAAGCACTGCTCTGTGGCCTTTTATCTTAGAGGTTTTGCATTAGTGTTCCCACTCCAAGTGTCTGCCTTCATTTGTAGAAATGGTACTACAAGGAGAAGGGGCCTTAATGGTAACCTTTGCTGCCTAGCATATAAATACCTGTCTATACTATTTACCAGATTTTTTAATGGTATACATACTATTAATCACATTTAATTGCTGTTCCTTTATGAGTGGGTAGATTCACCACCATCAACTGAAAATAGGTGTGATTATCATTATTACTATTAGTTCTAGGGATTGTACTTGGTGGCTCATATACAGTAAACAGAACTTCTACTGTTAAGCTGTCTCATTAGCTCCCAAGTATGTATTATCATCTCTGCTGGCTAGTCTTTATGTTGACTTGACACAGGAAGTAGTGTTTTCTGAAAAGAGAAAACCTCAGTTGAAAAAATTCCTATATAAGATCCTGCTGTAATCCATTTTCATAATTAGTGGTTGATGGGAGAGGGTCCAGCTAATTGTGGGTGGTGTCATCTTTACTGGTCGTCCTGGGTTCTATAAGAAAGTGGCCTGAGCACTCCATAGGGAGCAAGTAAGTAAGCAGCACTCCTCCATGGCCTCTCCATCAGGTCCTGCCTCTGGGACCCTGCCCTGTGTTTGTTTCCTGTCCTGGCTTCCTTTGAGGATGAATAGTCCTGTGGAAGTTTAAACAAAAAAATGGAAAGCGAGACACAGAACTTTCAAGATGTGTTCCCAATGCCACTGTGCCAGGAAGTTGTGTTGCTGGGACTTTAACATAGCAAGCTAGTAACATGATATGACAGAGTTCATGAAATTTTTCTATACCCAGAGTTAAGTAGTATATGACAAACTATTACCTTTATTTATGTTTTTCATAAATACTTATTTCTGAAAATGACATTCAAAGCAAGGACTCAGGAAAAAGTGATAGGTAAAAAATGTATAACTTATGGAACAGATAATTTAAAGTGTGACTAATGGAATAGAATCCAGATAGACGCATGGGAGGTTGCCTTTCTTATGGCAGTGACTGAATATAGAGAATTAATTTAGGGGCTTCTTAGACTCCTATGATGCCAGGTACCCAGTAATGGGACAGGATAAAAAAGCCATTGCTTCAGCCACCTCAACAGGCATCCTGACCCAAATTAAATTAGGACCATTTGTATCAGTAAAACAATGAGCTTCCCAGGGGCAGTGAGCTGTATGGCAGGGGCCTTACACAAAGACTCTTAACATCTCAGGTACACCACAGTTTCAATGAGAAAACTGTTTATTGCTTATCATAATAGAATGAGCAGTTCCAGATTGGCATGGGACAAACACTGTAACCTAAAGTTTTGGTTTGGTTTGCTTTGGTTTGGTTTTCTGTTGGTTTTTTGGTTTGATTTTTGTTTTTGTAGGGGCTATTTTATTTGTTTTGGGGTTTTGGTTATGTTTTGGTTTTTTTTGTTGTTATTTGTTTGTTTTGCAATGACTTTTACTTCAAAACAGCTTTTAAGCACAGAGAAACTACAGATAAGTTCATTTGTCTAGTATCTACCAAATCGATGGAATTTAAGAATTTTTAATATATATTCAGACATATCATTTTTTAAGAAAATGTCCTACAGTGCACATTTTATTCCATGTAGTTATACAGTGCTTACATTCAGTTATACTTCTTAAGAGAACCCCTTTTCTGTACTAATTACATATGTAGTGCCTAGACTTTTACCCTAAAATGGGGAACTATAAAGGCAGGGGAGCGGGGAGCGATCTTCCCACTGAGTTGGAAGGGGCTGCAAGCATGTCAATTGTGAAGGAATGGGACTCTTACAAGAACAATGTTGGCTGTCAAACCCTTGGCTTTAGTGGACACAGGCATGTAAAACCCATAGTGTCTTACAGTACAAACCAAAACTAAAGAAATTAGTGTTGGACATGGGTCTAAATTGTGTGATATTGAACAAAAGACCTCAATGGTCCTTCAGTTAAAATTAGTACCAATCCACACTTAATTGTCTCCAACATCAGTCTTCTTGGTGATCCCTCCATTGGCACTCTGGCCAGAAATCCTTCTGTTTCTGTGAGGCTTCTTACACTGGCCAACCAAACTGCATGTCCAAACTCCAAGAAGTGGAGCCATGTCAACCTGGGAAATGGCATATTTAAATAAGTGCCCAGACTCAGGCTTGGCTTTGTCTTTCCGCACTCCCTGCCCTAGCTGGCTCTCTGTAGATGTTTCGGTGACAGTGGTAAAAAAAAAAATACATAAAATGCGTTGAAGAGGTGTCATGGTAAACAGGTGTTTAAAAATTGAAATAAAACAACGCAAGGGAAACGAGAGAATATGGCTGCAGGCAAGGAGGCTTCCAGACGTTGTTTAGCTCCAGTAAAGTCAAGCCCAACACCTGGTAAACACTAAGATTTTCTTCCTTGGCGTGAGCAAAGGTGACGTCTACGTCATCAATGCTTTTCTCCAATTTAGTTTCTGATTTCGGTCAACTTGGCCTGAATCTCAGTCTTCTTCGTTTTGTTAGAAAGAACCTTGAGCTCTTATTTGTCTTCCTTCTGAGAGTACTTATATGTTGCAGCAATTAATGTATTCAAGGTCTACCAGCTGTCGATCTTGGCCTTCTGAGAGTTCAGCCGGCTCTCCAGCACATTCCTGATCACTATTGATAATGATCCCTATCTATAATGACCAGCGTACCGGCCACCTCTTCATACTTGCTGTCAGCGTCTTCAGCAATATGCTTTGCCTCTTTCAGATGGATTTCCTAAATTTCCGTCTTTTCTTCATCCTTTTGGGCTCAGCTTTCAATGACTTCCATACCTCTCGCTCTCTTCTCAGCCTCCTCCACCTTCTGCAGCCTGTTGTCAAGTGTTTCTGACTACAATCTCACTCCTCCTCAATGAGCTGGATGTGGCTGTTCAGAGACGCTACTACATCAGCTTCAGCGTCTCCGGCTTTTTTTTCTCCTGAAGTTCCAGTTTCTCCTGCGCATCTTTGAGAGCCTTGGAGTATGTGTCCAGTTCATATTCAGTGCCCATTAGTTGCTTTTGCAGTGACAGCAGTTAATCTTCCAGCGGCTTGCTCCGGTCTTCTGTCACCTTCTTGTCTGCCTCTGCCTGTTGGGCTTGATCCAAGTTGGATGCTTTGTGGAGCATCTTTTTCTTGATGGAGTCCATCGTGACAATAGTGAGGGCCCCTTAGAAAGGGGAGGGAGAGGAGATGCTAGTGCAGTGGAGTAGACAACTCAGGGTACCCCGATGTATCTTTTAAAAGTTATTTTCACCTTTAGAATGTGATGTATTTTGAATTTAACATACTAAGTCCCATTCATTACATTTGAAATAAATATATAAAAATAGCAATATATGTAGATAGATATAGACATAGATATAGAGGATACAGATATATGTATACATATAAATATAGATGTATAGATAAAGTTCTATCATGGAAGCCAAACCAAGTATGTCAATATATTTGGGAAAGGTGATGTACACATATATGGACTTGTGATAACACACCTATTAGATTCTTGGGTAGATAAATGGGTGAAATAAAAAATATAGGGCCAGCAAGATGGCTCATCAGGTAAACATTACTTATTATTAAACCTAACAACCTGAGTTAATTCACCAGGACTCATGAGATGGAAGAAGAGAATCAACTCTGATAGGCCTTTGTCCACAAAATTAAAAAAAAAAAATTAAAGAATGAATATAGAGTTGCTTGGAGATTCTGACAGGGAAGCACAGCCTCCGTGAAAGATGAGTTCTCCTCTATTGGTCAAGGCCATCTTTCTTCAACTCAACATGCAGCTTCAGGAACAATACAAGTGGGGAAGGAAGGAAGGAGACAATCACTCAACCAGCCAGATCAGCCTGGAGATCTATAGCTTTGCTGAAGTCACAGTCAAATCTTGCTCAATGCAGTTAGTTCCTTATTAAAAAGATAATTAGTCATAAGAGAACAAGCTATCTTCTACATCTCTAGTAAAGATCAGTACAATAGAGTTTGGTTTTAAAACTGTAGAATAGAATGTTTATGAAACTTCTCAACTAATTTTGGGACTGGGTGATTATCTCAAGCTACAGTAAAGGAATTAACTGAAGCCATACAACCACACTACTTTTTAAAGGACTCTGATAAAAGTATAAGATATCTACAAAAGTGCTTATTCTGTTTCTATACTTGCAGAATGAAGATGGAAGTGTTCCTCATCCACTCTATTTGCCTCTGATTACAAGCATTGATGAGAGACACACTGCTCTATGTTAAAAAAACTCTCATACTCACAGTGCCTATGTGTTGAAATATGCTTTTATACAAACATATATTTTGTGTGCTCATTCTTTCTCATAATCACATCAATTAATTATGCATTAAGTTTCTGTATCTTAATGACTTATTTAAACTCATTATATAAGTATAATTATATTACGAAAATGTGAGGCACAGGGCAGAAAGAAAAGCTAGGGGGAAATCTTCTGCAAATAGATATTCATGGATAAAATTAGCAACACAGAGAGAAATTCAGTGAAGATGAGGCTTCTGGCTGGGGTTCTGCCAAATATTTCCAGCAGAGCTCTTTGACTGTTCTTTTTACCACTGTGAAAAGTTGATTTCAAATGTTGATCAGGCATAAAAATAAATAGAAGCAAATACTCTCACCAAAAATAAAATGATCTTATTAGAACTTCTGCCACCCTCTCAGAATATTTGGAACATAGTAATCCACAGATGCATGTACACTATGTCACTCCATCCTCCTTGTAGACACCCACAGGCTCACACCCTTCTCAGTATTAGCACTCACACTAGGCAAGCAGCTGACTTGCCCTAGGAAAGCCAAGAGAGGAAGAATAGCCTCCCAATGTGGCCTTGGTTATTCGTGTCTCTCAACCACAAGAAGGGATGAAGTCTGTATTTCCACACTACTATCAGTAGGCAACAGCTAAAAGGCCATCATGCACCAGTCACTGTCTAAAATGCAACGTATGTAAATCTCGTTTAACCTTTAGCGGACATACACAGGGAAAATGCTACTGGGACCTCATAGATGAGGAGAAGAGGTGGGGAACTGCTGAGGTTGCTTAACTAGAAAATGTCAGGTCAGGTGTCCTTGTGCTGAAGTCAGCCCTCTTGACCATTGCATTACAGAGATAAAGGTGCAGAAGGCTCAAGTCACTTTTCCTGATGCACTTTCATTTGTAATGGAATAAAGAGCAATCCCCACTATGACCCTAGGTCAGATGGGGGCCATCGAGAAGGGCCAAGGTTAAGTGGCAGATGGGAAACAAAAGTCACCGAGGTGCTTATGTTTATTTAGGCTCTTTAATTATTAAAGAACAAAAATATAGTATTTATTGTAAACAAGAGTTCAAACAAGCACCATTGAGCTAGAAATCTTTAATATATACCTAGGAACCTAGTTCGGTGAGAACTGCAAAGCCCTCTGTGTTTCAAACAGAAAAAGCAGACAGCTTCATTTTCAATGAAGTCATGAAGATGATTCATTTTGAGTTTGAGTTTCTCCGAAGCACCAATCTAAAGAGGACTTAACAGCTGAATTATCTCATGGTGAACCTATTAAAGATTCATAGTTCCTGGAGTTTTAATTGGGTGTGATTGATCCCCATTAGAGTATTTGTGGGTAGCAGAGTGGCCTAAGTGGTTCTCCCTCGTTCTGATTAAAGGCTGCCCATGCGCACTGAGTATGATCATGCAGACAACACAAAATATTGTTTTCTGAAAACAATATTGGTAATTATAGATGTCAGACATTCAGAGGAAGAATGTTGAGAGGTCCCATCTCTAAGAAAATAAAACGAAACCAAAACTATCTGTCAGCTTAAATCATTTTTAAAGAACTCTTACTTTCTGTTGCTTAACATATAAAGTATTATCAAATAAATTCTATTCTTTCCTGTGTTTGTGTTTATTAGTAAGAACTTCATAGCAAAGCTGTAAACACTCCTAAATAAAGCCAGAATCTTGGTCGTCTTCTAAGTAAGGAAAGACTTGGCTTAACCTCCAACATGGAGAAAAAAGAAGGGAATGGGCCCAATAATTATGAGGTTATTAAAATTTACCTCTACCAGTTTCTCAGAGTATATTTTGAAAAAATATTTAAAATATATTATTTTACATGTACATATGTCATCTTACATATGTGAGACAAAAACTCATGAAAGTCATTGTCATAGCATTCATGACAATGCTATCTCTAAATGATTTAACAATACTTTCTGAATGTTTTCATGTGTGTGTGTGTGTGTGTATACATACATATATTCAATATATATTCTGCTTTAGTTTCTTTATGAAGATATATTAATATTTTGGTTTACTAGAATTAGGAATCATACAAGATCAATTTGCAGATGAGTATCTGAATTATTTACTAATATATAGATTTTCACCCTTTCTTTGCAAATTTTAGTTATATTAAAGAGAACGTTTGTACTATGTAGCTTCCCATAATTTAGATGTTCCTTTTTTCTTTGTTTCAATCCTTGTTTCTTTCTTTCTTTTTAAAATGATCTCACTATGTGTTTCTTGAAGGCATGATTAAAACTTGCTGTGTAGAGCAAATGGACCACTTCTCTGCCTCTTGGATTCTGGGAATAAATTCATGCATCCTGATACCAGACCATTCTATATCTTGATAAATTCTACTCTTTAAATTACGGACTCTATTGTCTTGCATCTGTGGTGACATTCAATACAGAGGACAAATGACAGTTGCTGTTTCTGGTTTGATTATGCAGGATAAAGAATATGTTTTTCCTTCTACATAAACTTATCTATGTATATCTCCATTAAGAAAATGTGTAATGGGAGTTTATGTATTTATGTTTCTAATTTTAGCTTTCACTGGTTTTCATGGCCAGGATAAGCACTTCCATCTTAGATTATAAAACCAGCACATTTCAATAATGTCCTTTCTTCATTAGCAATCATCTGAACTTATTTCTACATCAAGAGAAATACTTATTCCTTAACAATCGTTTGGCTCTCTGCGACACCAAATGCATCAGGAATAATAGAAAGACTGATTTTCCACTCCCCTTCTATTTGCCTCTTTCCAAAATAATGAGTTATAAAGGGGAGTGGTCGGGCTTTTGTTTTATCTTTGCTGTTCTTACTATTTTGTAGCTTGAGACACTTTGCAGCTATTATATTCCTGGTGCTTAAAATGTTGAAGACCGAGCATTGCAGGCTTTCCCATTTGACTCCTCAGCTGTTTGGAAGAGGTCCTAAGAGACTATCAGTGCTTCCTGGTGTTCTCGCATGAAATGTTCCTGGCTGGTTTTGATGTTTCCTCCTCTAGACTGGATGCAAGCATTCTCCAGGGAGTTCTGATTCTTTTAAATAGGAATGGCACTTGAGTTCTACGGGCCAGTGGTAAGGCATTCAGCTGTTCTCAAAGCACATTAGAAGAGACAGAATAAATCTTTTCAGCAGCCTTACCCAGGCAAGTATAATTTCAGATCAATCAAATGTTTCTTATCTTTCTTTGAATTTGTTTGGTATATTTCCTGCTTTGGCAAGCTATTCATCATTTATGTAACATAAACAACTAACTTGTTGAGGTAATGCTAAAAAGCAATACATTTCTGATTCAAAACTCGGGCAATTTCCAAAGAACATCTGATTTTTATCTACAGTTTTCCAATGCAGTTCCAGAGATGCTTCTTAGAATGCCTAAGAATTAACTTCGTTATTTTATTCACTTGCCGGGATTTATTTAATTTAGGACTTGGGGAAAAATAAACATTGCACACTCTTTCCTGTTTGCAGATGTTCTTCATTTTCATATCTTTCATATACTTTCAGATACTGTGCAGAGCTAAGGGTAAAAAAGACAAAGGATACTCAGTACCATAGCCTGGACCACAGGTAACAAAAGATAACTTGCTTTCTATATGTATTACTGTTATTAATGTATCTGTTTGTATATATTGAAAGCACAATTCAGAAGGTTTTTTTGCATTTTACTTTTTCTAAATCACCTTAGAAATTCTTTAGCTTCTCATCTCAGCTGTGGCTTATGAGTGTTTCACATGAGACTATGTTCTACTGAACAATAGGAAGACTCCTTTTCTGTAGCTATGGCTATAAAGTAGCTTGACTTGGGCTGGCATCTACCTTCAAGAGACCTGTGAGTTCTTGATTGTAATTTTACTGTTGGAGGACAGGCAAAGCCACCAAGCTTGAGACCAAGATGGTAGAAGGACAGGAGTTGTTCTTCAGGCAGCCTATCTTGCTTTGCCTTTCCTATGTACTTCCTGGATAGGTGTTAGGATGCTAGGAAACACACACAAAGCAAATAAACTTATCCGTTGCCACATAGTAATAAAGCCAGTGGACTGGGCAGAAGGTGCAGTAGCATCTTAAGCATGACCAGAAGAAAATACATTGTCTTTAACAATGACAGTGGCATCTGCTTTCATAAGACAAATGCATATAAACAGAAGACTAAAGAGAGACATATTTAAATTACTAAAAGTGGTTGCCATAGTGTGGAACTGTCCTGTGGGTAAGAAGAGGAAACCAAGACAGTCCTATGAAAGAAAAGGGAAGGTCTGGAGACATGGTTCAATATGTAAGAGCACTAGCGTCAGATTCTGAGTTCAAAATCAAGTATCTACCTAAAGGCTGGGCATGGTCATGCATGTGCCTTTACCTTTATCCCTGTGTGAGAATGAGACAGGCACGTGGCTGCCAGCCTGAATTACACTTCAGTTTAAAAAAAATGAGGTAGAAAGAAACATTTGAAGTCTTGTATTGTATGGGTGAATAAACCGATGTTCACAACTGGGCATACAGGTGCATATAAATACATTCAAAGAAAGAGAGAGAGGAAAAAGAAAAAAGGAAGGAAGGAAGGGATGATAAAGTAACAGAGATGGAGAGAGGGAGGGAAGGAAGAAGGAAGAGGAAGGGGAGAAATGGTGAGAGCAAATACAAACCTACATTAAATGAAATGCTATAAGTGTTTTTTGAGTTGAAGAAAATAGTGACAGATACAAGAAAGAAAGCAGGGACAGAAAACACAGAACAGTAAACATAAAAAATAAAGTAAAATAATGATTGCCCACATTAATAATAAAGCTCTCTATCTGCCAAAAATCACACAAAGGATTAAAACATTAATATACTGACAAGAACAAAAAGCCTAGAGGCAGGGAAGTAAACATAGATAATCAAGGATATCAGTACAACCAGGGCATTGATCTAGCAGAAAAAGGGTAACAAAACCAGAAGGTATTAGGCAACCTGAAGTCTTCTTAGTCAGTGTTAACCAACAGTGACACTAAGTGAGAAATAAAGCTATTTATGATGAGTATCTGCTGGATGTGGTGCTTTTCCAATAAAGTACGAATAGTTCCCAAAGTGATAACATGTTGCCCAATCAGGAAACCTTACCCCATGTCACAGGAATGAAGTCACTTTCGATAATACAGCAGACCAGCAGATCTAGGCTTACCAGCAGCAAGCTGAGAGTGTCTTCTCAATTATCTGCCAATAAAGAAAGTTGCAAAGCTGCTTGCTGCTCAGGTAGGGACTGACAATGGAGCTGTTAAAATACTCTAATTGTGTAATTTCCAAGAAAGCAAAGTAAAATACTTAAAGAAACACGGCAGATGTCTCTTAATAATGCTCTGCAAATGAAACCCAGAGAAATAAGAAATGCTTTTCAATGCAGCCAGTTACACTCCTATCATGTAGGCTCAAGCCTCAGTTGATGGAGCACTCTACAGTTCAGCTGCTTCATTTAGTGCTGTATAAATGCTGTTTGTGTTAGATTTAATTGAGGCAGCTACTACCCGTGGAAGGTGATCTCGGTGTCCTAGAGCTACAAACTCTTTGAATCCACTGAAAACGGCAGCCGTTGCCAAAGTCGAATGAGTTCCGGTACATGCCTTGAACCACAAATCGCTCATCTGACGCTTAACGTGAACTGGGAGTGAGAACAATTAGCATGGTGGATGCTACTTTAAGGGAAAAATGTTTTCTTCACACAGCAGATGCAGGAACATAAGGCCAGCAGTGGGTAACGAGGCTAAACTGTTGCTGAATTACACAAGAACAACAGGCTCTCGCAAAATAGCGAGTGTTTTCAAACTTGTGAGATTAGCTATGAGTCCTTTGGCAGCCTCTTTTAGAACTACATGATGTCCATTTACCCTAATTTGTTTTGTCATACGTTTATATTAGATGATAATTTATGGATGGAGCAGGAAATCTAATGTTGGTGTGACTCAAAGCTAGCTCGTAGGAAGACCACGAAGTCAGTTTTTAATTTTTCTGCGTTTTGAATTCCAGAACCTCCCATGACACTGAGTTATTCTATCGTACTCCTGTCGAACATGATGGCAATCCTCTGCATTGATGTGATTCACTTTAGACGGATAATTTACATTTAAGAATCTCTACATTACATTTTCAAATAAAAAAGAATCCATAATCATAATATCTCTCATAAACTAAGCAGAGGATTCTTAAATACTATTTCTGAACACTTTACAATTTACCTTAGAGTCACAGCTTATGCTAGGTCACAGTAGCTAGGTGAAAACTTACAGTCAAAATTACTATTGAAATGTCCTGCAAGATGTTAATGAAATATACTGAAGTTGTATATCTAGACCTCTACGCTATTTTTTAAATGCTGCAATATTTGCAAAGCTCAGAAGCCAGCTAAATTAAACTATGTGAAAATGGTCAGTGGTTGAGTGTTTACATTTTCCCCATTTTTAAAAAATGTTTGCCTGGGCTGAGAACATGCCTATATTCCCAACAAGCCCATAACAATCAAATAAGTAAAAATCTAGAATAATGAATTAGAGACACATTTCAGCAGTAAAACCTTCTTTCCCTGCAGGGTGTTGGAGTTCAGACTCATATCAGGGTCTGAGATGCTTGTGACTGTTTTGACTAAAGTTCCATTGGTATCTGGCATTTCATGCCTCCCAGAGCTTCTGTGGTGCTGTGCACATACCCACGCATAAGTAAAATAATAAAAATAAATCTTAAACAAAACAGAACCCAGATCCTTTCTACCAAATTCCTAGACATAAATGACAGGAATTATTGATGAATTCTAGTTAAAATAAACTTGTTACCTTGGTGTGAATGGTTCACATCTTTTCATAAATTATTACTGAATATTTAGTATCTAGTATAAACAAATAAGTTGCTTAAATATTTTAATTAAACAAGGCAATTCTCCTGTTCAAAATTTTAAAAATCAAAATATCTGTTCTAAATGTTAATAAATAAAAATAGAAATTTCCAATGACTAGTACAAATGGTTTTTATATTCTTTTTTTTTAATCCAGTAAGATTTAAAAGAACTATCACTGTCAGCACAGTTGAGAACTTCAGACATAGATTTTATTTGAAGTTCCATTTTTGCTTTCAGTTTTCTTTACTGTCTTTATAGTTCAACATAATTTTTCTGGCTGTGTGATATTGATTATTTCCTCCCCTCAATGCTTTCTGTCTCCTATACTTTTGCATCCCAAATTTTATCGACCCCCTTTTCCTTTGTGTTTTGATCTCTACCTTCAGTCTTCCTTTTCCTAAACTGATTACCTAAAGGATTAAAGACATTCTCCCAAGGTTCCAATTGTCTTCATTCAAGAGGGTGAGTTGTCTCCATCTCCTAAGCTGCAATGGTTTCAAGTTCTACATGTACAATTTTTAAATTTTAGGCTAAAATAACTACTTCTTGGTAAAATAGCTACTTCTTGATAATTTATCCATGAACAATTCTGTATTTTTTAGGTGTTCTCATTGAAATGAAGAAGAAAAAAAAAGGAGAAGAAATATCAGAAGAGAAGAACAGAAAAAGAGAAATGAAAAAACTAGAATCATTTGACTTGTAAAGCTGGTAATTTTGGTACTCAGATGAGACTTTTCTTCCCACCTCAGGCTCCTCCCTTCGTTTCTTTATTCTCCATTCCTCCCTTCTTTTATCGAGCTCCTGCCTTAGCTGTATAATATGTTGAACTCCTCATCTACTTTCTTCCAAAGACTGTCAGCCATTCTGTATAATGTTATTGGTTCCTCCCCCCAGAATAAAGGCATAAATCACAATTCATTCTAAGTGAAAGAAATAAAGACTAAAATGGAAAGATTCCATACCAGTATCATGAAGTTCTTCTGGTGATCTACATGCTGCATTTCACTCTCTTTCGCCAAATAAACTGATGGTTTGCCCATGTTGCTATTATTTTTTTCTACAGACAACAATCTGTGAGCTTGTCATTATCATAACCAACTGAATGTCCCTTGGTTTGCTTAGAGTACCTTACATGATTGTGAAATTTGAATGTGACCTTTCTGAAAAGAGTTTTGTA
Source organism: Arvicanthis niloticus (assembly GCF_011762505.2). Lineage (NCBI taxonomy): Eukaryota > Metazoa > Chordata > Mammalia > Rodentia > Muridae > Arvicanthis > Arvicanthis niloticus. Next base: position 80,330,494 of record NC_047663.1, on the reverse strand, counting down.
CTTCTAGAGAGTCAACAACTTGACTTTTGCTAAGCTCTATGGCTCTAGAAAGCCCACTTATTTTACAGATACATGTTTGTCATTCTTTGACCAACTGAGCCTGCTGTTGCCAAAAAGGAAGAGACATCACAATTGAAACCCCAACCCCAAAACCTGTTGGGTTTTTTCGTTTTATCTCTTCAGTTTTCAATACTCAAATCAAAGTCACATTCTATAAAGGATGTAAAATTGTGCTTTGACATAGTTGAATTAGTAGCACCGTTTTTATAACCATTCTATCATGCCAAAATACTGCCCTCTGCCCAGCTGTTACCCCTTGTCTCTGGCAGCTTAAAAAGTGCCAGGAGACCTGACTGCACACTAAGGGAACTGCACTGCCAGCATCACTTGCAGCTGCGGCAATATTCAGCCCTCATCATTTAACTTCAAGGCACACAGTTCAGTCCATACAGGACGCAGCTACAACTAATTGTTGGTGTGATCATCACTTAGGACTTCTACATGATATCATTTTCATCAAAATGTGACATCAACTATGATCATTACATATGTGTATCGAATCTCTTATAATGAAATCAGCTGAAACATTAAAAGTTCAAACTTTAGATGTTTGCCCCTATCTATTAGGAGGGAAATCTCTTCTCAACTTTGAACATGTTGTCTTCTCTTGACAAACTATAAGCCCTTACAATGGTTTCTCCTTCACGTTTGCTCCAAAATCTGTAAGTTGGCTAAAAGCAGACAGTAATAACTATGCTATAACCTGAATATTCTGCTGCCATACAAATTTTTTTGCTTGATCAATTAGTCTGTCACGTATAAATACAACCTTCCTCAAAGTCCTAGGATGTATCTTAGAGCAAAAGAAAAAAGAACAAACTTTTAGTTCAACCTCCAAACCAAAGAATGTAGAATGTAGATCAGAACCACCCTGCATGAGCAACTCTGTTCTTTCAGGCAGTCATCTGATTTTGCAATCAGCTCTGTCTAAAACTCAGCATCTAGGCTTCCTCTGTGTTGTGGCATCAATACCACTTCATCTAATTTATCTTTGCTTCTTCCCATTTATCTCCATATCTGATTACTCCACAGTCAGGCAGATATCTTGACTAAATGCCTCTTCACATCCACTGTCTTGGTCTAGGCACCTATTTTCTCTTTTTATTTGATAACGTCTATAAAATATTACTGCATATCTTTTAAAAGATGCATCCACACTGGTCCTGATAACAGCAACAGCAACAGCAACAGCAGGGAATATGCCGGAAATGTAGTTCTTGAACAGCATACTATACCTGCTAAGTCAGAAACTCCAGGGCATAAATATCAGTTATCTGTTGCTTAAAAAAAATCTCAAGTTGGTACTGTTGCAGACTGAGGATTTTAGCTCACTGATGCAGAGTTAACATTGAAAATCACCTATTTTACAAACTTCTTACCCTAAATGGAGCTGTCTATAATCATTAAAACAAAACCTAGTTACAAATAATGCTTAGTGGGAAAGCAGTATGAGATCAAAGAACCACCAGTGAGACATTCAGAACTCCCTGTCTTCAACACTGACTTTTCAGAATAGACCTGCCCTTCTCTACATGGATCCATGTCAATAATGTCATATATCTTCATGCTCCCTCAAGATTAATGACCATATTAAGACAAGTACAACCTTTTATGTACTGAGTACAATGTATACTTATAAAATTATCGATTAAAACAAAAATTGAACTGATTAAGCTTTTCCCACTCCCTTGTATATCCATCATTTTTTACATATCATTATTATAGGTAACAAATTAACAGTCTTTTAATTCTTACGGTGTCCTTTGTTTGTTTGTTTGCTTGCTTTTAACTGGGACATTGCTATTTTCTGCGTTTGGTTTACAGGGTAACTTTGTGAATTGTTCTGGTTTCTTTAATACAGATTTGAGATGACTGAAGATTTGGAGAAACCATGATAATCTAAACACATTTTGACTCATGGAAGGCGAGTGTATAATTTGCTTTGATGACATATTGCCAAAGCTGAGTGATGCAAAAAAAATTCAGTTCCATGAATCATTCTGACTGTGAAAAACTGGGCAGAAAGTCAAGAAGATACAATAGATTAATAGGCTAATCTGTCATTACTGAAGTTATGAGTTCAAATCTTGATGCCCCAGAGTAGGTCAATTGAGATAATAAGTCTTTTGTACATTGAAGGATGTGTAACAATAGAGAAAAGGTTAATATTAATAAAAACATACTTCTGGGAAGGTTTTTAAGCTTAGAGAGAGGAAACGTTTCTGTTCATGATTTCTCTTTATCAGTCAATGCACAAACTGTGAATTCTAGTCTAATCAGTGAGCTGTGGTTATAAGAAATCATCTTATGCTAAAGAATGGGACATAAAAGACAAATGAAAAGAGAAGGCCAATGTCTAATTCTTCAAATACTCATTTTATAAAATGTTTTTATACTGATTCTCGATGTAATACATATTTTAAATAAAAATGCAAAAAGCATATTTTCTGCACAATGTGTCTATTTTCTGGGACTCAATATTTCCAATGATTTGTTCATTAAAATGCATTAGATCTAGCCATCTGTGGTCACCTATGGGTAACCATTAGAATGATCAATCTGACAGTTTTACATGGTCACACTTGATACATTTGTTCATGCAAAGTTAAGAGGTTAGGACTGGAGATCATTGTAGAGCATGCACTTTTATTTTATAGCCTCTGGTTTCATCCTTAATAGCAAACCCACAAATAAGAGGAAGTCTATATTGATTATCATTGTACTCCTACTAAATATATTCCTCCATTGACTCTCCTCTACAGTACTTCATGAAAATTTAGATTTCAAGAGTTTACATAAATTTCCCTAATAGCAGTTAAAGATTAGCATCACTGGTATTAAGCCTTGGCCACTTTGAATCCCTAAGCAAGGTCACTATGCATGATTATGAAAATCATTCACTATACAGGAACAAAAACACAGAATCCCACGGAAGCTTTTACTTTCTGCTGTGTTCTACCTAACAATGTGAGAGCCCTGCAGTGTCAGTTTGTCAAAGCAAACTCAGCTCACACATATGCCATCTCACATACAAATTTTAAGGGTTACAGTGATGCTTACTCCACTGAAAGCTGAAGCCTATCTATTCAAGCAGAGGGCAAATTCTCAATTATCTTCAATAATAAATGAATCAAAGTGACACCGTCTGACTTCTGACGGTTGGGTCATCAAAGGAAGTATGATTTCACCCTGTTGCTTCCTCTTTCAGACAGAGTAATAGAGGTCCTGAACCAGTGTGGTTTTTATATTTGTATACCAGGGCAGGATATGATTTCTTTGACACATATTATCTTTTGTGGGGAAAAATGGTAGGGGTGTTGATGAATCAATCCAGAATATTTAAGAAAATCATTTTCAAAGTAAAATAAAATGCCAGGTAAAATAAATTTTATGTAGCTTGAAAGTATATGAAACATCAAGCATTTTAGATAAATAAATTCCAAATGAAATTATTAAAGTATTTTATTCTGTGTGTCTCAGAATTTCTGGCCATCTATGTCCTTGACTTATTTTAAGCTTTAGTTCCTGTGACAATTGATTAGTGTTATGGATGTTTTAGATCTAGGAAAATACTTGAGATCAACATTTTTCTTCTAATTCAGAAAAAAATATTATTTTCAATTCTTGTTATTTAATTGAGTTAGAGGATTTTCTTTTTGATTGGACAGAGCATCACCATTTTTTGTTTAAAGAATGATCTATGCATTTTTTCACTCCTTTAAATTTAAAATTATTTAAACATGCTTTCTCCTCTTTTTCATCAAACCAAATTACACTGGCTGCTAATATAATCTTTGTTTGAGATGATCCAGAGCCACCCAAATTTATCCTCTGGTTAAATGACATGCAAATCAGATTAATTTGCTTTCGTAACAGACTTTTAGATAAGACTGGTGCTTCTGGGGCTTTAACAGTAAAATACCCTAGATCTAATGTTTACTATTTTTTTGTTCTTAGCCTGGTAGTGTATCTCCACAGGAATGCTGTTTGCCAGCTGAATATTCTAAAGCAATGATCTACCCAGGGAGTCAGGAAATTCAACAGAACCATCTTAAGAAAATAGAAGAAGCATTTAAAGGTTAGATGTCTTTACAACATTACAACAGATTAGCTTTTGGGGCATATTTGAAAAAGGCCATACCCCCCCCCAAAAAAAAAAATCCAAACTCTTGTTGATTCTTTTGTCATTTGCTTAAAGTATTTTTTCAGTATATGTTCATGTTTGGTAAATTTTAAATGTAGTTTTGATTTAAAGTGATAGATACACACAGTTCAGTCTATTTTTTTTTTTAAGTTTTGAGATGTTTTCAACCTTTTTGTTTATATTAGCCAGAGTAACCATAGATGGGCATTTTTTGCAAATTGTAGTGTGCTGAGTGTGTCCACATGCAGAGTCTGCACTGTTCATTTAGTCAGTTAAGCTCAACTGACTTAGTTGCAACAATCCTAGTGCAACAATCCTCCCATGATTATACTTTAGTATATGATTATATATGTTTATTTATGTATATGAAATGATTGGTTTAAATTTTCACCTTGGTCAGATCTAGACTTACATGGAAATGGAGCTCCAGGCAAGGCTATAGGAGATTATCTTAAGGAAGAGCCACCCATGTTATATGTGGTATCATTCCCTAGGCAGCAAGTCCTGATCTGTGTAACAGTAGAGAAAGCAAGTGAATTGAACATTGTCATGCATGTATTAATTAGTCTGTCTTTCTCTGATCTTGACTGTGACTGTATTCTTTCAAGGAGATGATGTGATGCCCCTACTATGATTTACAAAGGACTGACTATATCCTCCTAGAACAGTAATTTGAAAAACAAAACACAACTGAATAACACACAAAAAAACTATTTCCTTCTTTAAGTTACTTTTTTCAGGATATTTTATGACCACAACAGGAGAAGAAACTAAGACAATACATATATCAAATGTATATGCATATATGTGCATCTATAAAGTAAGTCTTCATAGCAATTCTTTCTTTTTTAGTTGAAAATAGATTCTTCTCTCATATAATACTCCCCAACCACAATTTCCTCTCTCTCCTTTCTCCACTCTCCATATATCCCCCCACGTTCCCTCTTCCCCAGGTCCACTTCCCATCCCTTTTATCTTTAGAAAGGAGCAGGTTTCCAAGAGACAGCAGCCAAACAGGACAAAAGAAAGTACAATGAGACAAAGCAAAGCACACCATACCAATCCTGGACAAGACAGCTCAGTAGAAGCAAGAGAGTCTGAAGACCTAGCAAAATAGCCAGAGATACACTCCTTCCCACTGTGAAAGATTCCTGCCTGCAGGCTGTACTGCTACAATGATAGGGTGGCATGGAACTTGTAGGAGCAGCCAACCAATGTTTGGTTGAACTTGAGACCCATGTCACAAGAGGGAGTCCATGCCCTACTTTGACTGGATGGCCAGGATTTGGAGAGTGGATAGTGTAGAAACTGAGGGTAGAACCAAACATGACTGGGAGTAAACAAACAAACAAACAAACACACACACACAAAAACAAAATCCATAGCATTTTTCAAGAAGATGACTGCTACATGCTTGTATATTACATCAGTAGTCCTAGAAGTTATAGGCTACTATTAACATCTCAAAGATGAGAAAACTGAGAATCAGAGAGGTTAAGAAAATTCTCCCAACTTAAATGGGATTGCATACATGATCAAATTTCCAGGACCTCACACTTTTAGCCATATGAGATTGTTCTAAGGCTCTCATTATAACTGCAGTAATCATGACCCTCTGGATATTGTTTGTGTTTGGTGTGTTTTACTTGCTTCAGTGAGCAGATTATGCAGTTTAATACAATTTCTATGACAGATTTGTTTTGACTCATCATAACCGCCTGAAAGAATGGACATCTGCTTGCTAATGCATTTCATAATTGCTTTTAAAATGGGACTTGTATATTTAAGAAAACAATGATCCAGGCCCCTCAAAAAAAAATCTTTTTAAGGAAAAAAAAATGTTTCTAAAGAATAAACATTCTACTTTACATTCTAGGTCAGATGTTTTATTAAAGTCAGAAATAAAACAGGTTATTTCTTTATTTACTAAATATATCAATATAGAATGAATGGGCACATTTGATGCTTGACTTATGTAGGCTTTCCCTGTGGTCCTGAATGAACACAGTACTGTTAAGTGACATTCCCTGCAGAAGCCCATTTGGGGCCTAATCTCTACTTAAGATCATTTGTTCAAATTACAAACATCCTATGGTTTTGAGCTTAATTCATTAACGCCCTAGCCTGCTAGAACCTTGCTCAGTGTCATATAGACCCTGTGGTCCTTAAGCTTTAGATACAATGGGAAGCTACTTTGTCTGGTAAGAAAATGCCCTCAATCTAGCAGGCTATAGACCAGCCTGCATGCTACACTCACAAGAATGGGCCTCTTCCTCTTTCACTCTCACAACTGCCAAGCCTTTACAGCCAGCTCTCTCTTCCTGACTGTGCCATGCACTCTGCTTTCCAGCACAGTCCCTGCCTTAAAAGAGAGAAAACCTGTCAGATCACTTTAGCATTTTACTTTAGTTTTTTATTTTCACTCTCCGATGGCTCGAATGGATGAGCTTCCTTGGCTCTATTGATTTCTGCTTCTATTGATTTCTCTATGACAAGTATTTATTGCCTATTTACCTCCTTAACTTGCAGCAGTTTGTGTTCCTGCCTTTCTAGTTGGCGGAAGCTGCCCTTTGCAAAGTCACCTGAGACTGGCTAATAATTGACTCCACTGGTTTTCCTGAGGTCCTTCCTCACATATTGTTTCTTAAGTTTTCTAAACTACCTAACAGTCATGACTAACATTTATTAAGCTTTCTACATACAGAACTGCAAGCTTTTGTTTCTGATCTTACAGAGCGCTGTGCTGGAAGTACCCCGATCAATGTTCTCATGTAGATGGAGGGCTACCGACAAACAGATGAACTCCTTCCTATAGTTTCATATTAAATAGAGGAAGCTTCTTCCTTAGCCTACATTTTCTGCTCCATCACAGTTCTCTGGATTTATCTGTTTGTTTAGCTTCCTTTAGATTGTCACTCTTTGTCCCGCACTGCAATTTTTTTTCTCCAAGTATTTTTATCAGAGCAATATGAAAGACTCTATTTCATCGGTGTAGGATCGTATCACACAAAACTGGAAGAATGCCATTCTCCCTGTCATTAGAGCATGAGGCAACCAATGGGTTAAAAAGCAGTAAGTCTATTTCATTGATCCACTGCTTTTACATGAAGGGAAAATTATATGATGAGACAAAGGTGAGGAACTTCAGAAATATCTAGGTCATCAGCACATGGAAGACTGGAGATTTTCACAGTGCACACATTCAGAGGTGTGAGTTTGTAACAGGAGGTTGATGGGATATAGTATCGTGTCTGTCAATTGGTGAGTTTCTCTTCCATATTTTTTGTTTACTAACAGACGGAACTAAACAACTCCATTATTACTATTACCAGTTTATGTTACTAGAAAATAATATGTATTTGATAGAAAATAAGTAAATGCTAAAATCAAGAAAAAATAGAAGAGAGGAAGTGTGGTATTGATGAAACCAAGGAAACAGATACAGATTAGAAGCCAAACATTGGAACAGGAGTTCCAATGTGAAGAGCTACAAGATGAGGTAATAGACTAGAAGGATTTATAGGGTTGACAATGCTGTCAGATTTTATGGCTTTACCAAGGAGAAAAATAAGAGCAAGGGAAAAAGAGAAATTAGATAATTGCAACCAGGGATCTTGTTTCTTAAGTATGTCAATATTTGCAATTTTTTATCTGCTGTTTGTCATTAGAAATCTACTTTGCATTGAGGGGTCTTATCTCTTCTTTTATCCCTTTTAAGTGGCCTAGAAAGGAAGTGTCCATTTAAAGTATGACGGCAACATGGTGTCCAGTTTACCTGCCTTGTCACCTTTATTAATCTCCTCTTTCCTGTAACTTATTAGTGGTTTTTCAAAAATAGAGTATGAAAGTTACCCTTAGCAAGTTTAAAAGAAGGCCAAGGAGTATACAGAAAAACAAAAAAACAGCAGCAGCAACAACAAAAAACCAACCAACCAAACAAACAAACCCCATTAGTTAGAAAGTCTTTGTGATACTGTTCCCAGTCTTGTCAAATATCCAAGATCCTACTCAGTTAAGATAGTACAGACCCTTGAGACTATTTTTTTTTCCAAATCTTAGAAAATTTTTGCATATACATTAAGGCTACAAATGAAAATGCCTAATATTCAAAAAGGGGATCTGAAAACCAAACAAAATCCTGACAAAACTGTATATCAAAATGTCATTTGATTTAAATCTTCTTCCTGGGAAGTCTATCCAGAGTTATATAACAAGAACAAACAGCAAAATGATTTACATATAGTGTATTCATTGTGGTATTATTATCAATGACAAAAGACATAAATGATGACAACTCTTCATAAGAAAGAAACTCACTAAAATAATTTTAGTCTGCTTGTATCCACAAATAAAATCACTAACACATTTTAAATTCTCTCTCTCCATATGTGTGTGTGTGTGTGTGTGTTTCTATATAAATGTGTTTCTGGAATAATTTTAAATATATGTTATTAAGTTAAATAGATATCAACCAAAGGAGTAGTATATTAACTATAGCATGATATTTTTATATAAGACAAATAGATAATGCAATTATATATGTATACATATATTTTTTTCATTTCAGAAAAATTGCTAAGCTAAAAGCTAAGAACATTTTTTCCAAAGGTTGTTTGTGTGTAGTACAGAACATTTAAAAGTTCATAGAAAGATGTCTCAACTTCATCTTTGCCTAATATATGGAAACAATGTTCCTTAGGGGGTGAAAAAATGGCTGAACTCAGGCTAGGGCAAAATTACAGAAGATGAGCCTGGAAAATCTTGAGAGGCATAAAAGCAAAAACATTTCAAAGACTAAGAAGGTTATGTTAAAAGTGCACGGAAAGCAGCTGGAAAATGGCTTTCGATGGGACAATTTAAGCATTAAAAGACCGACTGCAATTGAAGGAAACATACTGAATGCATAAAAATCTATGAGTTCATGATGCTCTAAAGAAGACAGAGGCAGATAGGGAGGGAGTAATTATAGGTTGCAACCAATCTTATCAAAACACTAATCCACTGATCTGCATTTGGACATAGGCAATGTGTCAGACACTTTTCCTTTTAAAAGGATTGGTGAACAATTAAAAGGAACAGTACCATTTTTCCTAGATGGTTTGTGTGAATTTTGCAAAGAGTAAAATAACTCTGTATGATGGAGGAAAGCCATCCTGTAGCTATCTGAGCTAACAATTGTGGGAGCAGCAATACAGAAAAATTGCTGTTTTCAACCACTAATGAAGGATTAGACCTATAACTAAATGAAATATTAGTGCCACAAGAGGGGCGACAACTTATCAATAGAAGGATTAAGCAACAGCTGCTTGAACCATCAATGTTTGCATCACTAAACATGAGACCACGAGATATGTATGCTTCATGAGGAGAAAGATGCTTAAATGTATGTAGCAATGTAAAGCAAAACAAGAAGGTGGTGGTCAGTGAGAGCAGGAGATATTGATACATATTGAATCTGGAGATAAGTATATAGCTATATATTAAAGAACCTCACAGGTTTTCTATAGAAATCTTTTAGAATTAAAAATGTCAAATGTAAGTTCCTGTTTGGAATCTCACTTCTTTCAGATCTGACATATTTCAAATCCTAGAGAAAGTTCTCAGGTTTTTAAGGAGGCTTCCCAGGGTGATGTCTTTTAATCTGCTTTCTTCGCAGAATTAATTCTTCTATGTTCATCTATATTAGCGTACAAAAGGCTCCCAGGGGCTCAGCTGTAGCAGGTTTAATTTTGTTTTATTCCAGGTCTCTCACAGGTCATCACTGACTGTTTCTTTTGAAAATGGTTATACTGCACAAAGAAAACAGTTTTTGCCCAGACAACCATAGTAGGCTAGGTTGGTATTTCAGAATGCATGTCCATGTACAGTAAAGTGAATCATACTCAATGGATCTTTAACTTTCTTCCCTATAGTTAAAAATTCTCATGGAGACATTTAAACCCCTCCAAAGAAGCTTTTATTTACCCATTCAACTTCCCCAGCTGTAGCAGAACATATCAAGAATGGTCCAGATAGCCCAGTCCTTTTGTCATTGTATATTCATACTTGATCATTCTGAAAAAAAAAAAAAAAGGTCTTTTTCTTATGACCCTAATTAGGCTGAATCTGAAACTCAATTCAAATGTTAATTCCAAGAGCATGCCATCAGGCACAATGTATCTTGTCCTAGTCCCTTTCTCCGTCCCCAGGGATGGAATTACTCAGCCTGTCCTCGGATCATCTCTACTTGCTTTTTGCTCAAATCAGAGTATACTCACTTTGAAGTATCTGGACCCTATTTTACGATCTCAAACTTTGTTAGAACAGCTCAAACAGGTATTTTCATATTGTGAAAAACAAAGATGGAAAATGGCAAGAATATGAAAAAAAAATTAAACTTAACAGAGGAATCTCAGGAAGAAAATGTCACTAAAATTCCAGAAGACACAAAGCTGAATATTTGTTTAATTCCCGAAATGTAGATGCAGGAGCTTGGTCTTCCTGGTGGAAAAGATAAAGGTTAGGTATAAATGGAAGGCCAAGGCTTATGAATCGAAGCTTGGTACCCTCTCTAATAGTACTAAATTTATCACATAGATCAAAAAGTCACTAGTATTGATATATCAAAATACCTTTATTTCTAGGGCAACAGGGCAAAGAGGAAAACCATATAAGATTTCTCTCATGTTTTGTGTTAGTAACAGAGTAGCAAGTGTTTATTAATTTATTTTAATTCCATTTTCTTAAGAAGTTTAGTGAATGCTTTTCTCCTGGTATTCTAGAATATACCCCTATATTCTACTCTTATGACATCTCTGCTCCAGAAGTCACACGCCTTATAGCATGGGAATCTGGAGAAGTCATGTTGCTGCAATTCAAACATGCCCCTTGTTTATACGTGAAGGATTATTTTTAAATATTTAATCAAGAATGTATATTTTTCCTTCAGAATGATGTTTAGTCGGGCGGTGGTGGCACACACCTTTAATCCCAGCACTTGGGAGGCAGAGGCAGGTGGATTTCTGAGTTCAAGGCCAGCCTGGTCTACAGAGTGAGTTCCATGACAGCCAGGGCTACACAGAGAAACCCTGTCTCGAAAAACCAAAAAAAGAAAAAAAAACAATGTATATTTTTTGTTTCTTTCTCTTTCTCCTCCTCCTTCCCTCTCTCTATCCTTTTCTCTCCCTCCCTGTCCCCCTTGAGCAATCTCTCTCTCTCTCTCTCTCTCTCTCTCTCTCTCTCTCTCTCTCTCTGTGTCTTTCTCTCTCTCTGTCTCTCTGTCTCTCTCTCTCTCTCTCTGTCTCTCTCTCTCTCTGTCTCTCTCTCTCTCTCTCTCTCTCTCTCTCTCACACACACACACACACACACACACACACAGTGTTTTAAGCTAACTTATTTTCAATCAACCCACAGAGCAATTAAGTAGCACCCCTAAGGTATAGCATCTTTCCTTCATTCCAGTGACCATGTCTTGATGGGTCCGGTCCCTATTATCTTTCAAGAAGATTGGAAAACAGTGAAACCTCAAAAAGTGCCCATTCTATCTATTTTCCTGCTCCAGCTCCTGTGACAATTGTCATTTTCTGTCTCATGGTTACCAAAAAGCTTTCCGTTTCCAGAGTCACACTAAAACACGCAGGCACTCTGGATTCTTGATTCCTCTTTTACAGAGTGAGTTTATGTACACTGATTCCAAATGTGAACAGCAAACAAACAATTATCCTCCATGCTCCACACTGTGACATCTCTTGTAACTCAAGCAAAAAGTAGTCTGACAATGTCTCCCGGCCCTTGCACTCTGGCTTACTCCACAGGCTCCATGGCATGTGCTCCTCTTGTCCTGGGATGCTTCCAGCCTGGCTGATGGGCCCTAATTGGAAGAATGCAGCTCTCTGCCAGCAATTATACAGACATAGTTGAGTTAGCTGCATCCCCCACTTCTGCCTGGGTCATTTTATTACTTTCTGTATAGTGACCTGAAGAGTCGTGCAAAGCTCTAAGAAATAATATTCTCTGGCTGAGGCATGTGCAAAATAACTTTTGCAATTTAAATAAAACTTTTTTCCTGGGTTTAGTCTGGAACACAATTACTAGAGGACATGTTGCGGACTTTTGTTTGGCAAGGACCGTCAATTGTTCTATGTCTTATTTTGACTACCCATGAGGTGGATATTTGTATGTCCTTGGTCCGAATGCCAATCAGATATTTTTTGTTTAGACGGTTAACTTTAGTTAGGAGCAAATTTTTAGAAAGCTAGTTGAAAAGCTTTATGGAACTGAGTGGGAGAAGTCAAAGAACCAATTTTCAGTTTAAGGATAGAACTTGATATCTGTATCTTACTATTCATTCCAAAACCACTCTATGGAAGCAATTGTTCAAAAGCAGATGTTTCTCAATACTATAAAAGTGATATGATGTCTGTTGATAGGGGTGGTGGATAGTTGATATTATGAATTCTCAGACAATTCAGATAGTTTTGCCCTACACCTGTTCTTGTTTCCTGTTTATTATTCTTATACGCAGAGACAATAAACATAAACCCACATATCCCAAACTCCTTTGCATGGTGGACTCTAAATGTGACCAGCTCTGTAAGATTCAAAACTTCGTTGCATATAAAGAAAGACAGTGCTCAGGAAAGCTATGTGAGTGTGGTAGACTGTCTGCCAAGACTTGAATTCAACCCCAACAGATTTCAGGGTAGTTTCCTGGTTTTCAACTCCCATATAAAAGGCAGCTGACAGATTTTCCTATCTTTATAATGTTCAGGGGAAGTGTTCTCTTCAACATGTAAGGAAGGTGCTAAGGGGTTGGGTTTACAACTTAAATAAATCTCATCTTTCTAAAGTTTCAAGGTGTACTTTGGGGCTGGCATTTGTAGCAGCCTTTCCGTTAGCTCTATGTGTGTTACACTAGCAAAATAAAAGGAACAATTTCTGTTGTCTGGCCACATCTCGTGAATGATTCCTACTGTAGAAAGCATTAGATCATCCACAAAAGAGAACACAAGACACCAAAGAACTGCAACTTGGACCATAGTTCCGTACTTAACTGTGATTTAATATTGGTTCTTAGAATTAATAACCCAGACCTCTGACAGTGCTAAGGCTTCTATAAGGACTAAATTAAAATTTCCAACTTTCTGTGTTGCCTTCCTCTGTTATGAACTACTGTTTCCACTCAAACTGTATAACATACTACTTGTATTTGGAGCACAGATTTTCCTCAGCTATACTCACTATACTAGATCCATGTGAGGCTGTGCAATGCTCAGATACTTGAGTTTTAAGGATATAATTTTGTCATTCTATGGCATCCAAACTCCTATGCATATATACATTGGTACACTATAGTATTAATAACATTTGTTCAAGTGTAAAAATAATTCAAAATCAACATATTCTAAGTTGAAATGCATAATGAGGTGATGCCATTATAGCTTCAAATTAAAAATAATATTCACTGATGGTCGGCATAGGATTGGTTTAGAGTAACTATCCTGTGGACGATCAGATTCAGTTATTTTCTCATCCAACATCTTATTAAGCCCAAATGCTGTTTCTTTGATGCTGCATCTACAGATTTGTTACCATTACACCATTATGCTTCCAATGATTCTACACATGTTTGGATTCAGATCTGTTTCCCACCACTTGCTTCCTCCAAAAAATCTTGTGTAAGTATCCTTTAGTCCTTCTTTGCCCTGCTACTTACATTTATGACAGCAGAAATATTCCATTATAATAAATACAGGTGCAGAAAAGTACAAGAAGTGTGATATCAAAGCTATACCATTGTTATCCCTCAGACACTATCCTTGCGAGTACTCTTATCAATAATGGGCCTGTTTACATCAAACCTTTATAAGCTGAAGCTCATTAGCATCCATGTCCTCCCAAGCAGAACTTAGGTGTCTGGGAAATTCTGTCCTTCCAAATGTCCAGAAGGTCATCTTTTCTTTTTTATTTATTGGATATTTTACTTATTTACATTTCAGATATCATCCCCTTTCCCCATTTCCCTTCCCTAGACCTCCCCTATCCCATCCCCCTCCTCCTGTTTGCTTTTATACTATTTTTAATTGCATGTATTAAGGTCAGTTCTAGGTTGCGGGTCTAGCAATATAATAGATGCAAATAGTCAAGGAACAAGCAAGACAATAAACACAAATGGTCAAAGAACAGGCAAGGCAATAAACCCAATTGTGTGAACACTCCCGTGATCACTGTTTCTAAGGGTTTATCAGGAAGTCATCTTTTCATAGGCACATTTTAGTGTTGACAGTTTGCAGAGGTTAGCTGCTACTCTTTGAACTTAAGGAAAGTACAAACGGTACTTACCAAATAAAATGACTGTGGCTTGAACAAAAGATAAAGCATATGAGTGTGAAAATGAGAGAGTAGATTAACTTTAAAAGAGACATTCATTTTTCTACTAAATTTCTGTAAAGCTTTCGAGTTCTAAAAATAAGACTCAGAGACCTTGGGAGTGTAGGTTGAAGAGCTCTTTTTAAAGCATATATGCCTGTGTGTGTGTGTGTGTGTGTGTGTGTGTGTGTGTGTGTGTGTGTGTGTTGCAAAAGACAACACACCTATAAACCTAAAACAAATTGACAATCAGGGCTATGGAATCCATGTACTTCCTTCCCTGGTGTCAATTCTTTCTTCTCAACAAGGGACATGGTTTTCATATTTGTGTATGCATTTTATTTATTGTAATGGCAACCAATGAATCAATTGATTGATCATTTGAGACCATTGGCTACTTGTAATGTCATATTTACCAGCCTGGTGTCTGTATTAGACCAAAAAGAGAACTAAATACTGGAGATTAGTTTTGACTTAATAGGAGTGTGGGATGCACTTCAGACCTAACTGCTAGGTCACAGACGATGGTGATGGGAAACAAAGTACAAACTTGTAACTCTTTCAAAATTCAGTGCCTCATGGGATGACCACAGGTTGTCCAGAACTCTCCTGAGCTGCTTCTCAGCTGAGGGCCATTTACTGTGTTTTTTCAGTTGGCAAATAAAAAGGTCAGAATAAACTTTATTCTGGATTGGATCAGCTTAAACTTTACAGCAGCAAGGCTGCAATGGAAGCTTTGTGTCTGCCTTTATTATTAACTCAGTGGTTGAAAACACCCCTCTGTGTTCACCTGCCCTGGAAAGGAGAAGAGGAATAATGGGGTCTTTAATTTCTGATCATGCTTTAAGTCTGCCCAGCTGTGATTCTTTTTCTTGGATGGGGGTTGGGGTATTATTTGATGATTTCTGGTATCACTTAACCAATATAGTGCTACTTGTTTTGATGTTAAGGTAGACATTCATCCATGGTACGTTTTTGGTTTTTTTCATGCATTTAGAGGATTATTCTATCATCTTGCTTTAAGTAATTTATATAACCCACAAAACATTGAAAAGTTACTGCTGTTCAGTTTGCTGTAACACCAGCAGGACCCATAAGCATTTGTCAACATGTTGTTATGGATTTTTTTTTTAAATCTTTTTAGTGACTCTTTCAGGGGAAGAGCCTTTCAATAACTATTCATGAAATTTCCTTGGGACTGCTTTAAGCAAAGTGTCCTGAGACATCCTGTTTCTTCTTGTGTTAAGATTCTAAGTTGGAAGAGAAGCATGTTTGAACAGAGACAACCTTTCTTAGACTTTAGGATACACCTAGGAACAAACTGATTACCCATCTCATGGTCAAGTTTAGGAATATACTACCACCTCCAGGATAACTTAGCTGAACATGTGAGTAAGCCACAGCTTAACTAAAATCTTATTTGTCATTCTGCTAGCATAATAATTTGTTATTACCAGAAATCCGAGAGACAAATCGGGGGTGGGGGATGAGGATAGGAGAATACTTACATCATTTGCTTCATCTGTAGTACAAAGTTCAGGGGAAAAAGTTTATTTTTCTGCACATAATTACTTCTGTACATACATTTATAGTAATTAGTCATCAGATGCAGGAGCTAAAGCAATTACTGTATGTCATTTCAGAGAATTACAGTATAAACATACAGTAAATACTCAATAATCCATGACAGGCTACTTAAAAAGTAATAAGAAAATTTAATTTAAAATGTGGGAGCTGAAATGCATGGCGTGCTTCTGAATGAGATGCCCACAATTACAAAAGAGAAACTCAGGCTTTCAGAATCTACCTCTGTTAATTCACAACTCTTCATAGAATGGGCCGCTCTCCATGCCCTTTCAAAATTAACATTAACAATGCATGGTAAGAAGACTCTTAGGAAACGGAGCTCTCTTTTTTCGTTTTCCCTTCTTTCCACTCCCCTCTCCTTCCCTTTCACTCAGATACATCTACATACATCCACTGATCACACAAAGTATGCTTATAACAAAGCACACACTGAGATCTGAGGTGCCTTTAAAGACATTGGCTCAAGAGTACCAAAAAATTCAATCTGTAATCATATCAATATGATACTTCTTGACTTGTGTTTTGAAGATTTTTTTTAAATACATTGTAATAAAATGCAGAGGAAATGAAAATATATTGGAACTGAGTTCAAATCTCAGATTATTCATTATGGAATTTGGGGAATATTGTCTAATTTGTCATTATCACTGTTGGCATAGTGAGGGTTTTTATGGCTGCAACAAAACACTGTGACTACCAGGCAAGTTAGGAGTTTATTTGGCTTACACTTTCAGATCATAATTTATCATTGGAGGAAGTCAGGACAAGAACTCAAGCAGAACTGGAACATGGAGGCAGTAGCTGAAGACAAGGTGGGGGGGCGGGGGGGAAGTTGCTTCTTAGTCCCTTGTTTCCTTTGGCTTGCCTAGTTTGTTTTTCTATAGAATTCAGACAACCACCCCAGGGATGGCCCCACCCACAATGGAACAGGCTTTCCTTAATTGAGAAAATGCTGTATACCTGGATTTCATGGAGATATTTCTTTAACTGAGCCTCCTTTCTCTTTAATGATTCTAGCTGATGTCAAATGGATACAAAAAACCAGCCAATAAAATAGTTTTCCATAAAGCAGAGGCATAATTATTGATTAACTTATAAAGTATTGGTATAATTTGATCAAAGTGTCTGGGGTAGAATAGTCTTTTAGTGAAGGACTACTGTCTTTTTATCTGTCTAAATGGAGCCAATAATTTTGGGGCACTTGCTCTTTCTTGTACAGTTGCTCTGACCCACACAACGTTTTAGAAAAATGCTACTAGAATGTTTATCTATGGCCTAGTAACATACATTTGTCTCTCATTCACTAAAGAAAACTCAAAAGACAATGTTTCAAAATAAGTCAAAAGTGAAGGCTAGCTCCATGTTCACCATACTTCATTTGTTATGATTTCCTAAACTTCTGTCCTGTCTTCCACTATCTTTCAGCACTGCAGACTCCTCTGGTCTGTTCTGCCTCTCACTGTCTTGATCTATAGCATCCTTTTCTAGTGCTACATGACGAGAAGCTTACCAATGAGAAGTAAAACAGATTCGTCTAATTTTGGAATGGTTACTAATATCCTAGGAACTTGAATTCAGAAACCTGAGACTGTGTCTGTGCAACATCTGGTAAAAGTGTCTTGATTTCCCTGAGGACAGTTTTGTTGATTTTGAAGTGACTTTGGTGACCAACTAAAGGAGTGTAGTCAGTATCATGGTCTTGCTCAGTAGGATTATTTCCTGCTTCAGAAACTTAAAGAGCAGGTGGATTAATACTGCTCATTCATTCATTCATTCATTCTGTGATTTCCTGTCAGTCCTTGTGCTATCTCCTGCCATTTCTCTAAGGGTTCCAACATCTTGGCACTAAGGGTAAGTTTGTTTTGTTTTGTTTTGTTTTAATCCTATGCATGGTTTTCCAGGCAACCCTCTCCCAAAATATGTTCAACTGACAATTGGCTACAGGAATCACTTGACCAAAAAGAGTTTCGTGCTGAGATGAAATTAGGAAAGGCTACTCAACTCAGTCCCTGACTGCTTGTCTAGTAACTCACACTGAAGACTCCAAAGAGGCCAAGAATGGAGCAGCTAAGTTAAAAATATGCACAGTTTAGTTTCAGTGTGGACAAGCCACTCTCCCCTCAGTCTTAATCATATTGTCTCTAAAGTATAAATACAGGAATATGACTTCTGCTTATACTCCATCTTCACTCTTTACTAGTCCTCAACTTTCCAATACATAGAATTGAAGAGTGGAGAAGTATTCGTAAGACCCAGTTTACACAATACATTTAAATAACTCCTAATCTGAGGAAGTACTAACCATGACACCAGTTATTGTATGCAGTAGTCCCAGGACTCACTTTAGATGGTCGTTAGTGACATTTCAGATTGTCAAAACTGCTTCTCAGAGTAGTTAAAAGACATGTTAGTGTCTCACAGCCAGTAATGGTGTCCCTGTCTTTGCCTTTTTCCTGAGAGAGTCTATTAGACACACTGAAACATCTTATGTTAAGCTCTCCAGTTAAAATAGTTAAAAAGTCAGACTTAAACCTTAAGTAATAATTACCAATACAAACCCTCAAAAGTACTTTTTAAAGAGGAAAAAAAACAGCAGAAGGAAGCTTTGAACATAATGTTTAAAGCTTAAACATTAAGTTAAAGTTCTACTTTTATGTGGCAAATCTTTCAAGGAAGAATTTATTTTTACTAGTCTGTGGAGACTGGAGAGAACTGAACTGATTTGGGGCCTTTTGATGATCTATGTGAAGATCTTCTCACAGATAAAACTCAGCCACTTGAAAAAGCCTGAACATATCTGTTGCAGAAGTGCTGCGCTCTCACCAGAGGAAGACAACCTAACCAAATCTTCTAAGAATGATTCTGACCCAGTGCACTCATGGCTCTGGTCATTACTTTTGTTGATTCTTGGACCAGTCATGGAGAACAATCCTTGTACATATCCCTCTCCCTGGGGATTTTCAAGAAATCTTCTTGTTTCACAGGGTTTCCAGATCCACCCACTCAAAAAGTAGTGTAGTTGTTTGGAAACTATTAGAATAATAATAGAAATTAGATTGCACTGACACACAGTCCCTGCTCTCTCCCAGGAACAACCTAGACCTCAGCACCCTCCAGGAAGCTTCCAGAACTTGATTCTTCCTTGCATACACATTCAGTAAAATCAACTTTCCAAATATTCCTTCAGGACAGACCTTCAAAATCCAATTCTCACTGTGAGAACTTAAAAAAAAAAAATCGGGATTCCATCATGATCCTTCTTCTTTGCACATTTTAGCATTCTATTTCATTTCCCTGAACCTGCTCTCTCTGCCAGGGCAAATGAGCCCAGTGTCCTTCAGCTCCCCGCGTTCTGTCACTCTGCCACCAGCTCCTTTTGTTGTTCATTTTATCTTGTGTTTTCATGGCTGGTGACTCTATTTCACTTTTGAAGTCACACAAGCCTACCAATCCCTTCATTTGCATATTCCATAAATGTATAAAAGATATTTAAATTCTAGAATCAAATCACTTGGATTTATTTGAAAAGCAGCTTTAGACGTAAAGAAGCTGAATTCTTTAAAATGTAGGGGAAAAAAGCATTATGATTCAAAAAAAAGGAGAAATAAAAAAGAAAGGGAAAAATAAGCTTATTTCTGCCACTTTCAATGCGATCCTTCCTCAACAGGTGCAGGTATGTGCTTCCGCAAGAAAAAAAATCTAGCAAGAGAAGTATATTCCTTCAAGAAAGATTTGGAAGCACTTTTTAAGCTTGCTGAGGTCTTGTGGTGAATTATGATGATAATAAACGTGGGAATGGATGTTACAGAACGCCTGTAAAATGGTTTACTTCATGCCAAAGAGCTTAGCTGATTGTTAGTTAGATCAGAAGGTGCCTCTGTCTCTGACAATTAACAGTTCATTGTTTTCTATTGGTTGAACATGATAGGTTTCAGCAGACCCCAGTCTTCGGTTCCATCCTTCCTCATCCATATCAGGTGGCATCAGGAATGCAGACACGTTGGTAATTTGGCTCTATTTGAAAATTGACACGATTTTGGTTGACTATGGCAAGATTCTCCAGGCAGCATTTCGTAGTGGCTTTTAAGTTGTAATTAAATTTCTTGTCCCTTTAAAATCATTATTCTTGTCAATACTTATTAAAGTGCGCAGAGGGAGCCAGCTTGTTTTCTTTCCCCGAGTTTAACTCTCTAATGAACTTTGACATTTTATACATTACAGAAGAATTCAGATAGTCCTTATAAGACACTAATTTTAGGTTTTGTTGAGCTATCATTTAGGAGATTGAGGGCTTCTAATTCTGTAAGTTGAGCCAAACGCTCTAAATAAATAATTGAATATGACATAATAGCAACGTATATATTAGTGAGGGTTTAACTACATGTGATTTAGCCTGGACAAAGCAAACAGAGTCAAAAAGCATTGTTGGATGAGTGCTACAATACTTTGGGTTTTCCTGCCATTTTTTAACATTTAACATTTCCTGCCATTTTTAACA
This sequence comes from Arvicanthis niloticus, assembly GCF_011762505.2. NCBI lineage: Eukaryota > Metazoa > Chordata > Mammalia > Rodentia > Muridae > Arvicanthis > Arvicanthis niloticus. Next base: position 80,309,858 of record NC_047663.1, on the reverse strand, counting down.
GTCTTTTATTTCTTTGCTTGCTTGGATGAAAATTTAATTCAATACAATACTTAATATGCTATGCAGCGCCTCAGATCTGTCACTGTTTTTTCTCATCCAAAGTCACATGATTGTGAGAGAAACTTACCTGTGACATCAGCAGCTGGTAATTTCCTAAAACAGAATTAGACACACCTCAATAAATGGGAAGCTTCTGGTTGTCTCTTAGATAAAAGTCAATGCAGCTATCAAAGGTAATTTTTAATATTATTGAAACAGTGCATAGATGAAGTGTCTTCACCTACCTTAGTCCTCATTTATCAAAGACCAAAGGAAAAGTTTATTCTTGAACACTGCTAGTGGGATAATAGAATTATTTAATACAATGATAAATAGAAACACTCAGAGAAATTGTAATTTCAACAATATCATTATAAATTGGCATAATAAAACTACATATTCATAGCATGCCAAGTGAAATATTGATACATGTATACATTTTGCCATGTTCAAAATAGGGAGTACATCTGTCTTTTCAAACATTTTTATCTTTGTAGAGACAACATCCTTTACTTCTTTTATCATAAACATTTTACTTACTTTGTTTCTGTGCATGTGTGTGTGTGCCTGATTGTCTACATACATACTGTAATGTGTGTGGGCACATGCCACAGAATATGTTAGGTTTCCTGTAATTGGACTTACAGGCAGTTACAACCTGCAATGTGGGGTCTGGGAAGTGTACCTTGGTTCAAAAAAAAAAAAAAAAAAAAAGCAGCAAGTCCTTTAAACTGTGGAACCTTCTTTCTAGTCCTCTCTTAGTTTTAAAAGAAGAAGTAGGGTACCACACTGCCATTCAACTCTAGCCACTGCTTTGTAAATAAACACTTCCTATTCTCTGTAAGTTAGTACCCAATGAAAAACAATTCCCTACTTCTTTCGATCCCCTACTCCTTTATCTAACCTTTTAGAAAATTCTATTGCATTACTATATGCCAGGAGCTATAAATTGAAGTGAATTTTTTAATGCTATAAAATTTATAGTCTTCTCTATTTCTTCCCAATTTTACATTGGGAAAAGTCATAGATGAGAAACTGTAAACTTCCATCCAACATCATAATGGATGATGTTAACGTTTGGTATACACCTTGGAAGCAGTTAAAATAAATAAAGGCTGTATAATAATAATAATAATAATAATAATAATAATAATAATAATAATAATGTAACTACAATCAACAGGCTTCTATGATCAAGATTGAAAAATTAAGCCATATAGTAACAATTGCACAAGTTCGTATAAAATTGATGTACTTGTTTTACAACAAACAGGTTTGCCAGCAGGAAAATCACAGCAACATTGATAGTTCTGTACTTATAGAATGTCCTCTCTGTTTCCTCAAGTCCATGGAGCTCCACTTGCAGCAACAAAGGAAATTCAACACTACGCAAGACATCAACTCGATGCCTATTGGTTTTAATTGAACACACTAGGTTTTAGCCACTAAACATAAATTTTCATTTGAAGAAGACTATAATCATCCAGTATTAATATTTTGGTTATTCCAAAGATGGAAAAACACACATTATATGTCAGAGTGAAAAAAATTACCAAATATTCTACTACACAAAATATCTAGTTCACATGACTCACATATGTGTTAAAATGCTGCCACAAGTTTGAACACACTATCTTAAGAGAGACCTGAGTATCCACTCTTCCCTGTTTTAGATCACAAATCAAGAATTACAAAGAACTGAACATGAAAGATACACTTTAAAATATTTTATTACACTAAGCAACATTCAGTATTTGCATATAAGGCATTAAATACCCATCCATATTTAACTTCACATTAAAATAACAAAACCAATATATTATCTAAAGTTATTTTATGCTTTCTTTTAAACAAGTCTGCTTCTGCAGCTTTTAACCAATATATATATATATATATATGCATATATATATATGCATATATATATATATATGCATATATATATATGGAGATATATTCTGGCAATTAAAAGGCTCAAATTCTAATTATTATTCCATAATTATTCTCTATAAGTAAATCAGAGCTCTCATTATAAGCAGAAAAAACCTCACATTCAATATTGTGGAATATTTATGTAAAATAGTACTCTTAACACTTATCAGCTAACCTATAATGTTGTATAGAGCTTACACAGCGATTTTCAAGAGCATATTATCCACTTTGGCCTCTCATTTCTTGTTCAATATGTATAATGCCTGATGAGAGCAAAAGCTGAACTACAGAATCTATGAATCTCTACCAGCAATTAGTGGGATTCTATTATCTCTATTAAAGAAATGAAAAAAGGAAATATATATATATATATATTCCTGTATAATATATATCACAAAGGACTGTGCTATGGGGCCTTAAGGATATTGGATGTTTTTTTTTTTTCACAAGAGGTGATTCATACAATAAAGTTTTCCTTTAATATGCTTGAAGAAGAAATAGGGAGGGACCAGTAGTAATAAACATTTTGAAATTATTTTGTTAGAGAATTTCCCATTCCATTCCTTCAAAGATTTTATGTTCCATTTTACACACACTTCCATTATGAACATAAGATCTTTATACATGTATTCCTAACACTAATACTAAAACTTTAAAGTGAAATTTTTGGCTTCTAGAATATTGTTGTAGAGCAAATGAAATGTCACTCTCTCAGTCTCTACATGCGTATGCGCACATGCGTGCGCAACACATGCACATGTGCTTTCGTGCCATCAAGCATAAATTTAAATATTTTAGGCTGTATTTACATATAATAAATACAAATTTTGCTATTCAGTCTGCACCTTTGCATGGAGCATTCCTGGGGTGCCTGCTCTGCAACCAATCCCCCAAAACACAGTGGAGGCTGAACTCCAAGGAGCTCTAACATGCCCAGGACATAGGATAATAGGATCACAGGATCTCAGGAGCTGGGGCACACCAGGATTTCAGGATCCCAATAGCAGCCTGACGCCCAGAGGCTATCACATTCAGGATCTCAGGATCACAGGATCACAGAGACAGCTGGACTCTGGGTAGTTCTGACACATCAAAGATAAAAGGACAGACAGGCTCCAGCCAAAGACAGTGAGTGAAAGTAGCAATATAGATAACGAGATGGTGAAAGGCAAGTGCAAGAACATAAGCAACAGAAACCAAGGTTACTTGGCATCATCAGAACCTACATCTCTCACCACAGCAAGTCCTGAATGACACCATGACACCAGAAAGCAAGAGTTAGATTTAAATTTACTTCAGATATTGATGATAGAGAACGTTAAGAAGGACATAAATAATTCCCTTCAAGAAATACAGGACAACACAGGGAAGTAGGTAAAAGCCCTTAAAGAGGAAACACAAAAATCCTTTAAAGAATTACAAGAAAACACAACCAAAGAGGTGAAAGAATTAAACAAAACCATACAGTATATAAAAATGGAAGTAGAAACAATAAAGAAATCACAAAGGGAGACTACCCAGGAGATAGAAAATGTAGGAAAGAGATCAGCAGTCATGGATGCAAGCATCACCAACAGAATACAAGAGATAGAAGAGAGAATCTCAGGTGCAGAAGATACCATAGATAACATTAACACAACTGTCAAAGAAAATGCAAAATGCAAAAAGCTCCTAACCCAAAACATCCAGGAAATTCAGGACACAATGAGAAGACCAAACCTACGGATAATAGATAGAGAAGAGAACAAAGATTCCCAACTTAAATGGCCAGTAAATGTCTTCAGCATAATCCTAAAAGAAAACTTCCCTAACCTAAAGAAAGAGATGCCTATGAACATACAAGAAGCCTACAGAACTCCAAATAGACTAGACCAGAAAAGAATTTCCTCCTGAAATGTAATAATCAAAACAGCAAATGCACAAAACAAAGAAAGAATATTAAAAGCAGGAAGAGAACAAGGCCAAGAAACATATAAGGCATATCTATCAGAATTACACCAGACTTCTCACTAGAGACTATAAAAGCCAGAAGTTCCTAGACAGATGTCATACAGACCCTAAGAGAACACAAATGCCAGCCCAGGCTACTATATCCAGCAAAACTCTCAACTACCATAGATGGAGAGACCAATATATTCCACAACGAAACCAAATTTACATAATATCTTTCCACAAATCCATCTCTACAAAAGATAATAGATGGAAATCTCCACCACAATGTGGGAAATTATACCCTAAATAAAGCAAGAAAGTAAGCTTCCAACAAACCAAAAAAAAAAAAAAAAAAGATAGCCACACAAACAAAACTCCACCTCTAGTAACAAAAATAACAGGAAGCAACAATCACTTTTTCTTAATATCTCTTAACATCAATGGACTCAGTTCCTCAGTAAAAAGACATAGAACTGGATACATAAATAGGACCTGTATGCATAAACAAACTGGATACATAAACAGGACCCAATAGTTTGCTGCATATAGAAAATGCACCTCAGTGACAAAGACAGCCACTACCTCAGAACGGCTGAAAAACAATTTTAGAAGCAAATGGTCCCAAGAAACAAGCTGAAGTAGCAATTCTAATATCAAATAAAATCTATTTTCAGCCAAAAGTTATCAAAAAAGATAAAGAAGAGCACTTCATACTTGTCAAAAAAAAAAATCAACCAAGATGCAATCTCAATTCTGCACATCTATGCTCCAAATGCAAGGACACCCACATTCAAAAAAAAAAAAAAAAAAAAAAAACTTTAATAAAGTTCAAAGCACACATTGCACCTCACACAATAATAGTGGGTGATTTCAACACCCCACTCTCATCAATGGACAGATCATGGAGACAGAATCTAAATAGAGACACAGAGAAACTAAGAGACATTATGAACCAAATAGATTTAGCAAATATCTATAGAACATTTCATTCAAAAACAAAGAATATAACTTCTTCTCAGCATCTCATGGTACCTTCTCCAAAATCAACCATATAATTGTTCATAAAACAGGACTCAACACATATCAGAAAACTGAAATAAATCCATGCATCCTATCAGATCACCATGACAAAAGGCTGGTCTTCAATAATGATAAAATCAATGGAAAGCCCACACACACATAGAAACCGAACAATGCTCTATTCAAAGATAACTTGGTCAGGGAAGTGATAAAGAAAGAAATTAAATACTTTTTATAATTTAATGAAAATGAAGACACAGCATACCAAAACTTGTGGGAAACAATGAAAGCAGTGCTAAGAGGAAAACTCATAGCTCTAAGTGCCTACAAAATAAACTGGAGAGAGCATACACTAGCAGCTTGACAGCACACTGAAAGCTCTAGAACAAAACGAGGCAAATAAACCCAAGAGGAGTAGACTACAGAGAATAATCAAACTCAGGGCTGAAATTAACCAAGTAGAAACAAAAAGAACTATACATATAATCAACAAAACTAGGAACTGGTTCTTTGAGAAAATCAACAAGATAGATAAACCCTTAGCCAGACTAACCAGAGAGTACAGAGTACAAAAGGGAGACATAACAACAGAAATGGAGAAAATTAAAAACATCATGAGATTCTACTACAAAAGCCTGTACTCAACAAAACTGAAAAATCTGGATGAAATGGACAATTTCTGAGACAGACACCAGGTACCAAAGTTAAATCAGGATCAGATAAACCATCAAAATAGTCCCATAGCCCCTAAAGAAATAGCAGCAGTCTTTAAACATCTCCCCATTAAAAAAAAAGCCCAGGACCAGATGGTTTTAGTGCAGAATTCTATCAGACCTTCCAAGAAGACCTAATACCAATTTTCTATTCTACAAAATAGAAACAGAAGGAACACTATCCAATTCTTTCTATGAAGCCACAATTACACTCATACCTAAACCACACAAATGAAACCAACAATGAAAGAGAACTTCAGACCAGTGTCCCTTATGAATATCAATGCAAAAATACTCAATAAATTTTTCACAAACTGAATACAAGAAAACATCAAAACAATCATCCACCATGATCAAGTAGGCTTTATCCCAGGAATATAGGGATGGTTCAATATTCAGAAATCCATCAACGTAATCTACTATATAAATAAACTCAAAGATAAAAACTACATGATCATCTCACTGGACACAGAAAAAAACATTTGACAAAATTCAACACCCCTTCATTGTAAAAGTCTTAGAAAGTACAGGAATTCAAGGTCCATACCTAAACAAAGTAAAAGTGATATACAGCAAACCAGTAGCCAACATCAAACTAAATGGGGAGAAATTTGAAGAAATTCTACTAAAATCAGGGACTAGACAAGGCTGCCCACTGTGGGGCAGCCGGGTGGTGGGCTGTGAGAAGCAGCTGGGTGCTTAGTTGAGCATAAGCCAACAGTCAAGAGGAACAGGCCTCAGGCCCTAGAGAGATTTACATACTAATGAGATGCCTGAAGGCCAGAGGGTGGGGCCAGTTAAGCATTCTTCTCCAGCCACTCCCCCTTCTTCCCTCCCTATTTAAATCAGGTCTGCCCTGGGTTTCAGGGGGTGCACATCCAGATCATCTACATCCACCATGACATTAAAACCTGTAAAATCCCATGGACTTTCTCCTGTCATTGGGGCTGCGCTGTGAGGAACCATGAAGTAGGCCTTTAATGAGCCACTGCCACAGTGCCTAACATCCCCGTGGAGGAACTCTCAGAGTTCCCAGCAGACAGGACCTACAGCCCACTCTCTCCCTATCTATTTCAGTATAGTACTTGAAGCCCTAGCCAGAGCAATTAGACAACAAACGGAGATCAAAGAGATACAAACTGGAAAGGAGGAAGTCAAAACATCATTATTTGCAGATGATATGATAGTTTACTTAAGTGATCCTAAAACTTCCAGAAGAGGACTCCTAACCCTGATAAACAACTTCAGCAAAGTGGCTGGATATAAACTCAACTCAAACAAATCAGTAGCCTTCCTCTACTTAAAGGATAAGCAGGCTGAGAAAGAAATTAGGGAAACAACACCTTTACAATAGTCACAAATAATATAAAATACCTTGGTATGAAAATAACCAAGCAAGTAAAAGATCTTCACAAGAAGAACTTCAAGTCTTTGAAGAATGAAATCAAAGAAGATCTCAGAAGATGGAAAGAACTCCCATACTCATGGATTGGCAGAATTAATATAGTAAGAGTGGCCATTTTGCTGAGAGCAATCTACTGATTCAATGCCATCTCCATTAAAATTGCAACTCAATTCTTCACAGAGTTAGAAACAGAAATTCTCAAATTCATTTGGAATAAAAAAAAAAAAAAAACCCAGGATAGCGAAAACTGTTCTCAACAATAAAAGATCTTCTGGAGGAATCACCATCACTGACCTCAATCTACAGAGCAATAGTGATAAAAACTGCCTGATATTGGTACAGAGATAGGCAAGAAGATTAATGGAATAGAACTGAAGACCCATAAATGAACCCACACATTTATGGTCACTTAATCATACAAAGGAGCTAAAACCATTCAGTGGAAAAAAGACAGCATTTTCAAGAAATGGTGCTTGTTGAACTAGAGGTTAGCATGTACAAAAATGCAAAAGATCCATATTTATCTCCTTGTACAAAACTCAAGTCCAAGTAGATCAAGGACCTCCCTATAAAACCACACACAGTGAAACTAATAGAAGAGAAAGTAGGGAAAAGCCTCAAACACATGGGCACAGGGGAAAAGTTCCTGAAGAGGACACTAATGGCTTATGCTCTAAGATCAGGAATTGACAAATGGGACCTCATAAAATTGCAAAGCTTCTGTAAGGCAAAGGACACCGTCAATAGGATAAAATGGCAACCAACAGATTGGGAAAAGATCTTTACCAATCCTACTTCTGATAGAGAACTATTATCCAAAATATACAAAGAACTCAAGAAATTAGACTCCAGACAATCAAATAATCCATTAAAAATGAAATACAGAGCTCAACAAAGAATTTTCAACTGAGGAATACCAAATGGCCAAGAAGCACATAAAGAAATGTTCAACATCTTTAGTCATCAGAGAAATAAAAATCAAACAACCCTGAGATTCTACCTCACATCAGTTAGAATAGATTAGATTAAAAATTGAGATGACAGCAGATGAAGGTGAGGATGTGGAGAAAGAGGAACACTCTGCCATTGTTGGTGGGATTGTAAGCTGGTACGAATACTCTGGAAATCAGTCTGGAGGTTCAGAAAATTGGACATAGTATTACCTGAGGATCCAGCTATACCTCTCCTGAACTTATACCCAAACATATATAACAAGGACACATTCTTCGTTATGTTCATAGGAGCCTTGTTTATAATAGCCAAAAGCTGGAAAGAACCCAGATGTACTCCAACAGAGGAATGTATACAGAAAATGTTGAACATTTACACAATGGAGTACGACTCAGCTATTAAAAACAACGAATTGATAAAATTCTTAGGGAAATGGATGGAACTAGAAAATTTCATCCTGAGTGCGGTAACACAATCACAAAAGAACATACATGATATGCACTCACTGATAAGTGGATAATAGCCCAAAAGCTCACAATAGCCAAGACATTACTCACAGACCACATGAAGCCCAAGAAGAAGAAAGACCAAAGTGTGGGTGCTTAGGTCTTTCTTAGAAGAAGAAACAAAATACTCACAGGAGCAAATAAAAACACAATGTGTGGAGCAGAGACTGGAGAGAAAACTGTCCAGAGACTGCCTCATCTGGGGATCCATCCCATGTGCAATCATCAAAGGCAAATGCTGTTGTGAATGCCAAGAAGTACATGCTGACAGAAGTCTGTTATACCTGTCTCCTGAAAGGCTTTGCTGGAACCTGACATGCTCACAGCTAACCATTGAACTGATCACTGGGTCCACAGTGGTGGAATTAGAAAGAAGACTGAAGGAATTGAAAGGGGCTTTTGGCCCCATGGGGAGAGCAACAATACCAACCAACCAAGGAGAGCTCCCAGGGTCTAAACAGCTAGCCTGGAAAGAAACATGGAGAAACCCATGGCTCTAGCTGTATATGTAGAGGAGGATGGCCTTGTTTCGCATCAGTGGGAGAGGAGGTCTTTGGTTCTGTGAAGGCTGGATGCCCCAGTGTGAAGGAATTCGAGGGCAAGTAAGTGGGAGTGAGTGGATGAGCGAGGGCAAACTCTCATAGAAATAGGAGGAGGGAAGATGAGACAAGGGTTTCTGGGGGAGGGGAGTAAGTGGGGAAAGGTGATAACATCTGAAATGTAGATAAATAACATATCCAATAAAAACAACAACAACAACAACAAAAACCAAAAAACAAAAACCAAACAAACAGCCAATAACAACAAAAAAGGATAATGGAACTGGCTATTGCGGTTGAGCATTTGAGACTTTTTGGCAGCAATTTTATATTACTCATATTACTGGGATTCCTTATAATTGTCAAGGGCAAGGGACAGTGGAAGGGGCCCATGGAACTTTCAAACAATATCTTCATAAAATAAAAACAGGGAAGGTATATTCCTGCACACTACAAATTTATTTATATCATGGTCTTTTTATTTTATTTTTTTTTTTTAAATTTGGATGCCAAGGAACTTTTTGCTGAGTGTCTATGGCACTCTACAACTAGGCACACTTATGCATAGGTGAAAGGGAAGGATCCACTTACTGGCATATGGCATGATTCCGATCTGGTATTTAATATAAGGAAGAAGGTATGTTTGTGTTTTTTCTGCAAAATGCTGAAGGAGCATCGAGGCTGCCAGAGCAATGGGTGAGACATGCAGATGCCAGGACAAAGAATGATGCTGACCTATGCTCGCAATTGTGCTTGGGAAGCTGTATTGGACATATGTTCCCAACCCACCTTTGCTTACCTATACCCCTTATGGGACAAGCTGCCTTGTCTCAAGCTTTTAGTCCTTATGGAACTGAGAATCAAAAAGAGAACTTATAGTGACTCTTATATTTTCCTTGAATGTGACTAGTTATTTGGACTCAATCATGTACTGGTCTAGAAATCAATCCAATATTGGAAATAACAGTCTTCATTTGAAAGGCTGGTTCTGGACATTTTCAGGAACATATTTGAAAGTTAGGTGCAGTTCTCTATAATGTTATGTTGGCAAGAGATAAAGAAGGGACAGGATCTGGATTTTAAACAAGTGTTAGAACATGTGTTAATGCTTTTTAATTGTCAAGTTAAAATTACTTTTGTTTCTTCTACAGTATTTAATATAAGTTGCATTGCTCATTCACTTCCTAATTGTGTTAGTTTGTTGAAACCTGGCATGTCAGTTATGGAGGTCTATCAACCAGCTTTTGTTTTAGTGCCCTGAGTATCACAGAACCTTGGTCTTCTGGAAACAGCTTGCAAGTACTGGAAGAATTGAGTCAGGCTTTAAGCAGAAGCAAGAGGGTAGTGGGCTTGATTATTGCTGGTATAACAGCTTTAATTACATTGATTGCTAGAAAACCTGCTTCTGCAATTGCATTGACATAAGAAATTAAGACAGCTACTTTTGTTAATCATTTAGCAAAAAATGTTACTAATGTGTTAAATATACAAGAGGATTTAGATAGGCATTTGGAACAATGGATTGTTGCTCCTTATCCTATTGAAATTATTGGAAGGAAGGTCAGAATTTAAGAGTAAGGAGCCATCTCAAGTATCATGCCAAATACCTTTGGATTTGTGTTAGTTCTAGAATTTACAGTAGTAGTCATTATGATGAAGAAAAAGTTTAAAGATACTTCTAGTGTATTTGGCATAATTCTAATGCCTCTCTGGATGTTTTAACTTTGCATAGAGAGCTTATAAATTTAAAGAATGCTGCTCTGCTGAGTGTTGATGTGGCAGACACTGCTGATAGAATTACCCATGGCCTGAGGTCAGTATTTCTATTTTGTTCAAGCTTTAAGATGGCATATATAACTTATTATACTAGTCCTTTTTGTCCTGGGAATACTTTTATTCCTGCCCATCATGTTAAAGTTTGTCTTTAACAACATCAACATGTTGGTAACCAAACATGGTACATGGCTTGGTACATGGCTTGGTACATGGTTGGTACATGGCTTGAAGCTGAAAATGGATCCCCAGACAGAGTTATTAAATTAACAGGCTGGCAAGCCAAGGACAGGTAAGATACTGCACAGAGCCTTATCAACCTAAGAAAAATGTGCATTGCTTTTGATAATGCATATTCCTTGATGGGTAAGAAAGGCATTCTTGGCAGAATGACCTAAGACAGGCTCAGTCTTGTTTATGAAATAAAAATGAGGGAGAGGCAGAGAACTTTGAGGGCTGCTTGCCAAGAATCTGACATGGCCAAGAACAACGAAATGTGCTTCAGGCAGGAATCTGACATTAGGTTAGAACAAAGAAGTAATTTCAGTCAGGAATCTAAATCTTAAGCTAGAACAAAGAAGTAATTTCAGTCAGGAATCTAAATCTTAAGCTAGAACAAAGAAATAATTTCAGTCAGGAATCTAAATCTTAAGCTAGAACAAAGAAGTAATTTCAGGCAAGAATCTAAATATTAGGCTAGAACAAAGAATAATCCCAGACAGGGATCTAAATCTTAGGCTAGAACAAGGAAGTAGGCCTAAGATATGAAAATTACTTTGGGCTAGGATAGGGAAGTTGGCTCAGATAATTTGGTCATCCTGATATGCCCATAGAAACAGTGATCATGAAAATGTACAAGAAATTTTTATTGCCTTGCTTGTTCCTTGACTATTTGCATCTATTTTATTGCTAGTTCTTCAACCTAGAACTGACCTTAATACTTGCATATAGTGAAAATTGTATAAAAGCAGAAATGTGGAGGGGGAATGGGATAGGGGTTTTCTAGGAAAGGGAAATGGAGAAATGGAATGGCATCTGAGATGTAAATAAATAAAATATCCAATAAAAATACAAATTTTGTTACAATTTTTCTGCTTTTTTACTTGAAGTGACACAAGTATTCCTTAATGGTTTAAAGAGGTTATAAAATACAAATAATGTCCATACTATAGTACATATCAGGTTACTTCTGATCTATGTAGGTATAATCAGAGCTTCTTGGATTTACTATTTTTTGTAAATATTCAAATTTTTATGCCATCACTAATGTATAAGTATTATTGAATAGAGTTGTTGTTAGATCAGAAAATTCACCAATAATATGGTCTCCTCATTTACTATAAAACTACTACCAATTGCTCACATTCTTTTTTATTATATTCTTAAGATAAAATCTATAGATTCATATTTTCTATAAAGTTTACTTATAAAATGCATGGATTTTTATAAAGTTTATTGTGTAAGTTTTAACAATTACTTGTAAGAACAAAAGAAATACAGGCTGCATTTTTTTCATTGAAAGAAATTTGTTTTATGTAAATTTTGGGAAAAGACCCAGTTCAAATTATATCTACTCAAATAAAAAGCTGTTTAAGTGCAAAGGGTGAAATTATAATTTCCCAGATCACAAGAATGTTTCATAGATTAGGTTTTAGATTTGTATTCAAACCTATAGTGCTAAGTTAGCTTTTGGACGAACATATAAAATACTGGAAGATGAGGATTTCAACTCTTCTGAAGATCACATTAGCAATTATTTGAGGCTTAGAGTGCAATTACAATATTAAGTCCCAAACTATGGAACTATTGAAAATTGTTAGAGAATAATTGTCAATTTGGTCAGTGTTCTCTGAGCCAAACTTTGATAGGAGACACAACAAAGTCTGTATTATCCATCCTAATTGAAGGTAAACTGACAGGAATATTTACCAGAGTCAGTTTGTCAATACCAGAAACTGTGGTTGTCATTGTTTCTGTGATTTGATGTGTATCATGGCACACAGAAAAGAAATACACCTACAGCAGTCTTCTGAACATGTGTGTACATATGGCACTAAAACCCTTTAGGGTCAGCAGTTGAGTAATTGAGTGATGTATTTTTGTGCAATATATTCAAGTTATTCATTTTTCCCAGACTTGTAGATTGTTTCAACCAAAAAGGCTTTCTTACATTTACAAAAGAGCTCGCTAAATGTCCTCAGTCTTGAGAGCTTGTTTTGTTCGTAGAAACTCATTACCTACAAAGTATGACTAGCGCTTCAACTGTCCTTCAGAATCCTTACTTCTGAAGCTCTCACATATGACACACTGCCAAAACAGAAATTGTATCTGTACTGAAATGCTCAAACAAGGAAAGAAATTCTAACTTAGCTTCTAAACATTTGATGGATAACTTCTATTTACTCATGCATATAGATTATGAGAACACATATGATCAATTTGTGTTCTTCAAGTAGATTTAATTTCGATTTGCAGAGTAAACCAGAAAAGGCATCTTAGATTTTGAAGAATTGTTCAAACAAGTGGGGATATGGAGATGATTCTTTCAACCTCCAAACACAACGTAACTATGCTTGTTTCTAAGCACATGGTTTAACTGAATAATTAGGAGGGACTCATGGCTCCAGCTGGATATGTAGTAGGAGATGGCCTTATCTGGCATCAGAGGGAGGGGATGCCCCAGTGTAGAAGAATGTTAGGGTGGTGAGGTGGGAGTGTGTGGGTGGGTGGTTTGGGAGCACCTTCATAGAAACAGGGGGAGGAGTTATGGGTAGGAAGTTTGTGAAGGGGAAACCAGGAAGGGGGATAACATTTGAAATATAAATAAATAAAATAATCAATTAAAAAAAGAGCTTAAGAGAAAATACATATGATCTGGGTGGACACTAATGTGCACAATTTAAAAATTTACCTCACTGATTTAATTTTTTGATCTTCAATTTCTACCTTTACCAAATGAATCCGTAAACAGGTTTTAAAAGTTATTATTAAATTAAATAATTCTATAAATATTAGATGGATAGCTTATTGAATATTATTGTGTTAGAAATGCAGACACATGCCTGTCATGTAGTTTTATTTCTCTCTCCTTTCACATCTGTTTGTATGTGTGTGTGTATGTGTGTGTGTGTATTGTGTGGGAATGTGAATGTATACATGCATGTGTGCAGGCATACATGTGTGTTTGTGTGTGTCTATTTGTGCATGTATATGTGGGTGTATGTATGCATGTGTGTGAGAATATGTGTATGAGTGTGTCTGTGTGTGTTATGTGTCTATGCGTTCACATATGTGAGTGTATATTTTCATAATTTTATCCCACAAATAAACACAGAGCAAATTCATGATCTAGAGTTAAATTAGATTTTTTTCTTTGTTACCTATAAGCAAATATACATACGTGACCATTATGATGAAGACTCTTGGCTGTTTCAAAGCTCTTTCAATGGATTATTAATCAAAATGAATTAGAAAAGTTTATTTTATCCATTAATTTCGGCTTTATAAATTTAAAAGGAATTTTGACCATAGTATATCAGAGAAGAAGATTAAACTCAGTTTTAAATGTCTATGCAACTCTAGGACTGCAATATAGTTCACTGGGAAGGGTACTTGCTATCAAGGCTGAGCTTAAAAATTTCGACATCACAAAAGAAGAGAACTCTCCCTATTAGTTGTCCTCTGATATCCACTTGCACATAGCACATGCATGTCTACACACACACACAGACAAACACACACATACAATAAATTTATACTTACATTTGTGTGTGTGTGTGTGTGTATGTAACAAAGGTAACAAAACAACCCCTTAAGATAATATTCTTTTCTCATATCCTTTTCAGCTATTTCTTAGTAACTTTAGTGTCGCTTATGGACAAATTAAGCTGTTTAATATTCTAAAATCTTTTGATACACATGTTCTTTCTGTGCTATAATGTTTCCACTCTTTTATTTTTAACAACTTAATAATACGAAAAGGATGTGAGTTCTACATTTCTTAACTTATGGCAAAGGAAACATGTTAGTCTGAACAGGAACTAATTTAAAGTAAATTATAATTGTTCCTAAAGGCATACATGTTATAGCCTCGATTCACAGCTTGGCCCTGCTAGGAAACAGTCACTTTTAAGTGGTGAAGCCAACTGGAAAGTTATAAGTTCTCTGGTATAGCCTTTTGAAGGAAGTGTCTTCTTCGTTTTGCTTCCTTTTCACTTCCTAGCTAAAAATTGAACAGCTTCCTTACCACGTGTTAACAATATGATGTGCTGCTTCGCTTACACACAGAAAAGCCAAACCAATTCTATATCAATAATTCTGAATCCATGAAGCAAACCAACCTTTGTCTGGTTAGCAAATTATCTCAGATATATTAGTATTTTAAGAAAAAGACAATAATAGTGTATGCTGTTGATCTTTGTATCCTTTTGAGACATTTCATCTCTTAAAGGGGTTATAATCCACAAGAGACTCTGCTAAAGACAAGAAATAACCACAGGGATAGGATTGATTACTTATTGAGAACGTACAGTGGATTGATGCTTTACCCAAGATGTTCGACAATGCTAACAGGACTCAGTCTCTCTTCTGACTGAGCACTGCTCACCTTCTTCTGTTTATCTCATTCTCTAACAGTATAACTTCTCAGAGTTATAAAGGGAGCAGTCTACATCTCCTGGAGCAGTTTCCTTTTGGGATGCGACAATACATACAAGATATAGGCAATCCACCATCAAGGAAATGTTCAAGCAATCACAGCAGTGGATCAACTATAGACCCAACTCACTAGCCATTGCTTGGGACAATTTATGTGAAGAAGGGGATCTAGGAAGCTGATTGTTGTGGCCCTGTATTATTTCTCTGTTGTTATTTACTCAGTGTATAGGCAGAAACATCTTGTCTGAATCACATGGAGTCAGCAGGGAGCCAAACAAGTCCTTAAATGAACTTCAAGGCTACGTTTTAACAAAACAAGGAATGCCTTGAAGAGGCAGGGCTGTTGCTATTTGGAATAATCAGGCTCCTATTGATACAGAATCAGTTGAAGCCTTTGTCATCCAGATCCTTTCTTTCTATCTTGTGATTGTTTTGTAATTTTATGCAGTTTGGAAAGAAACAAGAAAGTGCCAATGAAGTTAGACAGAAAAAGTTATTTGGATAAAGTTAAAGATAAACCACTCTGTCTCTAATGAATTCAAAACGTAATGAATAAAATATGTGGTTGTACATATTTAATATATGTATACATCTTCAAAGATATTGGGGATTTAAGGATTTACCACAGTGATCATGAAATGGTTGAAGTGTAACTTCTTTCCCATTCTCTGGCAGAATACTACTTTTGAAAACTCCACAAAATAAGTAATTAAGGGATAAGTGATGACATATTCGGAGAAAAACTAGTATCACATTGCTACTAAGCTCTTGGGATGTGTTAATGACATGCTCACTGTACACTACTAGAGAATTTCTATACATGTGATCAGTGTTCTATACAACACATATGTGAACATCTGCTGAGTCTGCAGGATGCACATTAACTACACCCAGCATTATATTCATGTCAGGAAATAGTGAATACTTAGCAGATATTTTAATCTTTTTCCTCAGGAGAACCTTTACACAATCTCTTTCAAAACTTTGTTTGAGAAGAGTTGAGATGTAGCTCAATGTGAATCTCTAGGTTCAATTTCAAGTATCACAGAGGGAAAAAAAGTCTCCAGGAAAAGAAAATAAAAAAGTATGTTGACTTTATAACGTGGTCATGAGGAAGCTGCAATGGTTTTCTATTAAGTGCTCAGTGACAAGTGATGTAGGCTTTAAAGAAAATAAATCTTCATGGAAACAATCTTATTTGTTGTAACCTGGTATAAGTCTTAAAACAACAACAAATAAACAGAAAACAAAAACCCAAATCTTAACTAATTAAAGCAAACATGTCTGCTACGTAAAAAACAACAAACAAACAAACAAACAAACAGAATCTTACTTTAGAGGAAGTTTCATGAGGACCTCAAACCACCACAAATTTTCTTCTCTACCTCAGTTCTTGAGGGTTCTTAGATTTTATTTTTAATTTCATTTCAGAAGATCTCATCATGTAGGTGCCATTCTCAGTGTCAACATAAAGGGAAGAGTTTCTTTCTACCAAGGGAAGTCAAATTGTGCTTCTATTAATGAAGCCACACATCTGTCCCTGAGCCAGTGACCGTGCTGTCTTAGAACAGGTCAGTGTCTCATGCTCAGACATGAGCTGATTAAAGTAGACTATCCAATGTATCTCAACACACTGACTTCAAATCATTAAGGTGTTGCTGTTCTAAACACACACACACACACACACACACACACACACACACACACACACAGACAGACATACACACAAATGAATGAAATATTTGTGTAAAAGCAAAAGTAAATACATGCTGAGGAACTGTAAAGGACAAAAGCACGAGAATCCAGAGTTTTCACTTTCTTGAAATCGGGATCCTGCACATGACATTGTTGGTATACGTCCCGAGCTCTGAATAAAGGTACAAGACTGTGAGAGGCTTAGTTTTGCCTTCAGAAGGCTGTAACTAGAACCAAAATAACGGGATAATTGAATATATAGTAGAGATAAGGGAAAATAGTATTTCATATAAAGATATTTGCCATCCCTCCGGGCTTGGCCTGATCAGAACAAAAGCACATCTTGTTGGGACCCGAGCAAAATGTTGAGAACCTCACTAGTTCCTGTTCGGGAACGAAAAATGTTGAGGCCTAGGCTGCCTCACTTTGGGCGGCCTAAAATGTTGAGGCCCTCTCCACTCCACACTTGGCAGCCACTGTATCCCGGCCCAAACTGCCTCTCCGGTCTGCGGGTGGGGTTCAGCAAGAGAGAGAGTGAGGACGGACTCGAAGAATGGAGACCAGACAGAGTGTGTTTCAGTCCTGTTTATTCTTTAGTCTCTCTTCTTAGTCCAAGTCCTAAGTCTTGAGTTCCTAGTTTCTAGTTCCTAGTGCTTCCAAGTTCCAAGTTACTTCTTCCAAGTTCTCTCCCAGGTGCCTGTTTCTCTGTCTTCTCAGTCTGATTCTCTGATTTCTCTTCTGTCTGCCTCTCACCTTTATGTCTCACTTCTAAGCCATGCCTTTTGGTCACACCTTTAATCATGCCCTTAGGTCTTGTCTCTAAATCTGATCTCTACACTTCTAAGTCACACTCTTAAGTTACACACCTTTAATCTCACACACCTTTAATCTCACACACCCAAGGTATCTAAACCAAGATTATCAGAGTGTGCTCAGCTGTTGTAGGCCATTGTAATCCAAGTCTCATGTCAGGGTATATGGCTCAAGATGGCTGCAAAGCTGATAGCCACTTTCTGCTAAAATTCGGTCCCCAACAACATTTATTGCCATCTCTTTAACGAATACTTTGTTCTACCTATTAAAGTTTATGTAACTTTGAATAAATTGCAATATTTTTTTGTTACTGCTTCAGTTAGTGTACCATGAAATAATTCATATGGTTACATGAAAACTGCATATAGATTAGCATTCCACACACTATTGGCTAGGCTTTGTCCGGATCACACATGTCATCTGTGAATCCAGACTTTCAATTAACAGGAACCTATAGCTTCTCTGTAGATAAGTCAGATAACAATGGGCTTTTAAAAATAAAGCAAATTTCATATTTATTCTATGTAAGTATGCGTAGCTTGCAGTAGATGTCAAGGTAGAAGGTGATATACTGAAAATGACTATTTAGGGAATCTTTTTGGCACTGAGAAGTTCATCAGATAGTGGCTATAAAGAAGCCAGATGAAGTTTGGTTCAGGAACTACATGATCAATGTTATACAATACCTGTCATGAAATAAACCATATGCCTGTAATCTCAGTATTTTGCGGACTAGAAGTAAAGGATGAGGAAAATCAAGGGCCCCCTTAACTATAGGATAGAAGTCTACAGAGGTAGAGGCCAGCTTGCACACATTAGACCCTGTTTCAAAAATTAAAACAAAACAAAAATGTCTATTATAAAAAAATTGAATGTTTTTCATTTCTCTATATTCTGTATAATTTATAGAATAATACTGGGTCCCTACATGTAAACATTACAGAGCATAAATATCTTTGGTGGCAAATGAGGAAAGCACTGGATAACCTTTACCTTTTGCTACCGACAATTAGAGTGTCCAAAGTGTCATTGACAGGAGAAGAAATAACTTGGAAATAGAAAGCTTATAAGGAATTCCTACAAACAGGCATTCCACTTTCTGTCTTTCAGATATGAAAGTAAAAGTAAAATGGAAAGTTAATGTTGAAGAATGTTTTGAGGAGTTGAGGTTGAAGTGAATGGATGTGACGTAGGAACTCACTATTGACAATAACACTGTTAATTCCATTCTGATTGATATTTACTTAATTTTTCACACTGCATTGAGACTATTTACTCATGTTATTCTATATTCACAAACTAATATTGACCAGCTTGGTAAGTTCTCAGCCATGTCCCTCACTCTTTCCCTCTCCCCCACCCCCCAAAATAAAACCAACCAACCAACCAACCAAACAAACAAACAAACAAAAAAATGCTGCCCAGAAATACACTCAACTTAGTTTACGTGATTTATTTTTCACCAAATCCCAAATCTCTTCTGCAAGTAAATATGCATATTATATGCTGACCAATGAAAACACATGCACTTTAGCTTGATAAGGAGACGTAGTTGACAGGAATCATGAATCTTATTTTACAGATTAGGTGTCTAAGAAAGATGTGGAACAGGAGAGATGCAGTGGATTGCCTCAGGTCAAAAGCTAGAGCTGACTCCTAGTAACATTTCATAACTCTCCCTTTTGTTCCTGCAATCACTCAATCCATTTTGAGGTTAGAAGCTATGGCATCAGGTTCTTTATCTCCTCCACTACATCTTGAGGCGGTATGAAATTCTGACAAGTAGAAGGACTGTTTGACGTGATAGCTTTCTTTTTTGGACAGGAAACTAGAAGAAGTACTGTCTAGTGCATTTCACAATCATACATTCAGAAACTACAACAACAAATGCAGTTTGATGTCTCGGGTTTTTATGTAATTGTGTAAAATCTCATGAATTCGGGTAATTTAAATATCTGAGAATCTTCATAGTTTATATGCTCTATTAGTGAATTCCACATACATGTTAATATCTCAATAAGAATCTAATTACTTAGAGCAAATCTTATATGTAACTTTGCCGTGTTCTGTTGTTTCTTATGGGCTTAATAGCAGCTGATACATATTTTCAGTTAGGTTTAGAGCACTCAATCTGGTTTTCTTGTTTGAGCACACTATAGCTTGCAGCCAAAGAACAAGGCTGCTCTAGCCAAGGATGATAATTATATTGCTACAGGTTTGTAATCCTCTGCATTTTACAAAGCACTTTTACATAATTTGTCTTATTTGGCCCCCACAACTGTATGAATTGCTTTTAATGTTTTTCCAATTTTAAAAATAGAGGCTTGGATTCTTGGGGGTTAATTATCTTGCCCAAAGGCCTCCTAAGTTGTTATTATTATTTACTGTGGAGAGAACAAGTACTTAATCAAATCCAAAAGACCATCGACATCAGACCTACTATCATTTTATATTTCACTAAGGAAAAATATCTACTTTACACAGGAGATATTATTAATGTTATGGAGCATTCCAATTTCCATGCCGGGTTAAAAAAATGTTTTAAAATGTACCTGAGAAAAGCAGTATAGTGAGTGATTATGTACAACCTGTCACAAACTCCTTTTTCTCGAACACCAGACTTCTCTAAAAGTAATCTTTGTAGACCACTTTCACCTTTGCAACGTATTCATTAAATTTCCTTGAAATCTGGCACCTGCAGTTCTCAGACTTCTCGTCTCAATGATCATGATGCCCATACAAGCACGGCTAATTTCAGATTTCATTTTACGGTTTGTGTGTGTGTGTATGTGTTGTTTCTATTGTTGCTGGGTTTTGTTGTTGTTGTGTTGTGTATGTATTGTATGTGTTATATATGTGGTATGTGTGGGTGTGTGTATGAAAGAGAGAAAGAGCGAGAGCAAGAAAGCTACAGAGAGGGGAGTGAGACAGCAAAAGACCAAGGGAGGAAAGGAGGGAGGGAGAAAGAGAGGAACTCCCTCTTAAAATTAAAACTTGATGCCTCTTCAGGCTTACTTTCCTCTGTCTTATTCATTCAACTTTAATTTTTTTTATTTTTTAACTTTACTTTAAATGTTTTTAACAGGAAATTTACTTGGTCTTTCTAAGTAACAAGGACAGTTATCTAATAACCAAGTTCATTTGTAACTACTATTTTACAAATGACATTATTTCCACATGTTGTCTGTTTGGAACTTAATAGATAACATTTTAAATACTCCACCCAAGTTGTAGCTACAAAATGATTGTTCTGGAAAACAGACTGTAAGCATTGATTTGAACAAGAAAGTCACTGTAGGTCTCAGCTTTGACCAGACTAGAATGTTAGGATTGTTTTTGTGTGTCTAATAAATTAGAATCTTATCTACATAAATCAATCCTCCAAACTGGCCTTTTAAAGTCTCAATTAAATAGTAAGAAATCTATTATACCTACCAGGTTTGATTTGTCATTCATGTGTATTTATAGCCATGCAGGTCATGAAAAAGTCATCCTCTCTTACACATACCCTCAATTTCATTAAACTATTTTTCTTTTGTCATTTACCACTTTATTTAAGTGTACTTTATATGTCACTTAAAAAAAAAAACATGTTTTATAATGACTGAATGCATGACTGTCTCCGTCACCTCTGTATCTCCATCACCTAGAACAATACCTGACATTTAAAAGGCACTCAAAATTCTAATGCACCTTTCATTAAAACTTCTAGTATGAGAAAGAATTATTGTGATGAATGGATAGCAAAATGGAAAACAACACATTTATCACTCTCATGTCTCTAATGCATTGTGAAACTGTTCGTGTCCCTGTTGGTAGTCAATAGCAGCAAAATGCATGCCACCAGATTTCTTTGAAATGCAATATCTAAAGTCTCAAATTTTGAAGTAACGAGATATTTTTCTTCTTTCTGTGAACTCATCCTTGCCAATTATAGCCTCTAAGGCATGACTGGTATTTTAACATTTGCAATATATTTTTGCACTATTATATATCCAATAACTTTTGCAATAATATATATACATGATTGTCATAATATAATAATGCCTGTTCAGAATTATCAAATTTCTTTTACTTTCAACTTTTAATGTTTTATTTTATGTTTATTAAAATTTAAAGTTTGATATAATTTATATTTTTATTTTTCTGGATACATTTCTTTCTAGTTATTAATTTTACTGGTATCATCAGCATTCAACAAATTAGGGCTTGCTAAATAGTGTTACATCATATTAATAAGCCTGAATATCTTGGTCCTGATGTTTAATTCATTGCTTTTATTAGTATGTTTCCAAGTAGAAGATTTAATTTATACATATTAAACTCTACCACACAGAGCCTTGCTCAGAAAATCATTCATTAACTCTGCTCTCTAGTAATGATTTTTTAACCAATTTTTCACCTGAAACATTTTCAGACATTTTCACTTAGACACTCATTTGAGAAATAGTGTCATATACCAAGCCCCAAACCACCAAACCAATCAACCAAACAAATACTTTGTAAATAATATAAAACAAATATTCTTAACCTTTTAAAATCTTTTCTAAAAAAGCAATCTATTTAATACACTTACAGATTCATCTCCTGGTAAGTGTTTATGCATGTAGGAGATTGTAATGTATATTTTCTTTACATCCTGATTATTTGCTTGATGTAGCTATTTTTAGTGAAGAAAAGGATATTTGTTTTGCATGGAGTGAAGGCTATATCTATGAAAACAAGATTTTTCCTCCAGGATTTTTCAATGAAGCTGTACCTATCCACTGAAACCTGTCCCATACATCTAAGTTTCTTTATGGTTTCACCTAGAAGGAAAGAAGAAGGCTAACACTTTTCTGTGCATCTGTTTACACTGTTTGGTGTTATCCAGAAGTACATGCTATGTCATTTGAAAGTTACACAGGGCATACCAGGTATAAACAGGCTTCAGATATGTATCACATAAGAAAATGTATATGAAGGCAAGCAAGGCCAGGCAGATTGATATTGCTAATGAGTTCCATGATATTTTATTAATGAATTGGTCATTGATTAAAACCCTACATTAGAAGTCTCCTTGATTCATTTCCCAAAGTTATGTTTAGCCTGTGCATTGCTGGTGGGGAATACTTAATGAGCCCGAAGCTGTGTTCTCAGCAGGGGAAATCTCAGCCCCAGTTTTGACAGGGAACACTCATATAACCTTGGGGAGATTTCTTTGGAGATAAAACAAGTCTCCACTGGTTAGTCATTCTGCATATTCATAACCACAAGACATATTCTTACAGTTCAAGCAATAGGAAACCAAGCAGTACATCTGTTTTTGCAGGCATTTGCATGTACATGTTATGTCTTTTTGTAGCAATCTTCAAACTTTCACTCACTGTTTTACATTCTCTTCCCACTTCACTGTCCACATGCATGGTCTATTTTATATGATCTTAAAGAACATGTAAGATAAAGCTAGTGACTGTAAAACTGAATTACAAGTGTTACCATAAAGTCCTATGCTAAGCATGAGGACGAGCTTTAAAATATTGTGATCAAGAGAGGAGTTCTTGCATTTATAGACTTGTACGCCCTGAATGTGTCTCCCTTCACTGGTGGCAAGATCTACATAATAACTTAGTTCTGAGCATCCTTCCCCTTTTTGCCTCAGAGAACAGCAGTAAATATTGATTAAACTAAATGAATGAAAAAAAAAAAGTTGAAAGTTTTAAAAATAGATTTGATGGGCCTTAGCCCTGTATAGTGGGAGTTATCTCAGTTAAGTACAGAATTTATTGAGCACACAGCTCACCAAATATGGTCTACTATATAAATACTCATGGTACTCCCTAGGTTAAATTTATAGAAGAACTACTGTTTAAAAATCACAAAAGCAAAGTGATAATACCAACCTGAGGTGATACTCTGAGTTGTTTCTGGAAAGGAAGACTTGTTACTTTAAGTATGAAGGGGTTTTGATTGGCAACCTCCAGCGATGTTTTAGGTGGGTATATTAACAGGATACTTGCAGTACACAGACCATGAGGCCCTATCATTCCCTTGGACCATATTATTGAGTTATCTTGTAAGCTGCACAGTGATTATGAGATATCAACAAATAAAAACTTAGGAGCAATTAATGAGTTGCAATATTCTGTGGTAGAAATATACCTAAAATTATATTTTGAATACCCAAAGAGAAAACCAGATGTAGCATATGTTACGTTTTATAAAATTTTAACGTTTACAAGAATAATGTCGTTCTGGTCAGAATACTTATATGTACAATGACTTACCTTCTTCTTCAAGGTTGCCAGAAACTTATTGATTAAAATTAGTTCAGCACCTTTCATATTTGGTATTTAGAGCATTGCAAGATGACAGGTTTTACAAAGTTGATTACACTGAAGTATATACATGACTCTATACAATCTATATTTATGAATATTACTTCACATTATTCAATTATACTCATTTATATTTAATTGCTATTAAATTTAAATTTTTAGCTTTGGCCACAAAATGTTCTTTATTAGAGAAAATACTTTATGGATATTCTTAAATATCACATTATTTAAAGAACAATGATTGGTTTTTTTCTTTTAATACTCTACAATAAAATTGATTTTCTGTAGTTCTATGTGATAATTTCCACGACAATGAAATCAAAGGGAGAGAAAATGTAAGATTCAACCCACTCAGAGAACTTACAATTGGGATTTTAAGATCAAGTAGAACAATGCAATCTTCAAGTTGGTAGAACTTCATGTATTATTATCTACTTAGATACACTACAGAGTAACTGTTAGTGGTTAGTCTATGCACAGTTATGAGGATATTTTCTTTCTTTATGCTTATAGGTTAATCCTTTTCTAGAGGTTTTCTAAATGTAAAAATATGCCATGCCAAGTTTCTTTCTGCTTTTAATGAAGACATCCATGTCTCTTAATTTCCAGTATGGCTGTGGAATTACTAATAGCTAGAGAATTAAGTGATACATTGCTTTAAAGATACAACTTGACTCTTAGTGCCACAGGTGACAGATTCAGGAAGAAAATATCTTCAGATTCAGCAAAATGGCTCAGCACGTGCTTGCCCCCAAGACCGACAAACCCAGATTTGATCCCTGCAACCCACATAGTGGAAAAGAACCAACTCTGTGAGCTGTCCTCAGACTTCCACATATGCAATGTGGATACATGCCTTTACATATTTTCTCTCTCTGTGTTTCTCTTTATGTCTCTGTCTCTGACTCTCTCTTCCTCTCTCTCTTTCTCTCCCTCTCTCTCTCTCACACACACGCACACACACACAAACCCACATCCTAAACAAACAAAAATTTAAAAAACTAAGAAAAATCTTTAAAATACTGATAAATGTATTTATTAATAATGCATTACAGAAGTGCAGCATTTGATTTTTATGTAGTTGATAAGTGAAACAGAACATAAAGGAATGATTGGCTATAAATTTTCACAAATTTTAGTATTTGTTACCTTGGAAAAATAATTTATATAATTGATTTGTTCTACAAGTTCTTAATTTTTAAAATACTTTTTTCAATACAGTATATTCTGGCCATGGTTTCCCCTTTCTCATTCTTTCCCAGGTCCTCCTCACCTCTGTACCTATCCAACTCTGAGCCTTCATTCTCTATCTCTTTAGAAAACAAACAGGAACAAAAAATGATATAAATAGAACATGCACACAGATGCACATACACACATGCACATGTACACATACACACACATGTACATGCACACATGCACACACACACACACACAGAGACACACACACCATGTAATAACACACCTAAAATGCAAAAGAAAAGTACGATTTTTAATATGCCCAAACAAAGCAATGGGAGATAGAAATCAAAGAGAACACCATCAAGTTGGCTTTGGGTTCGTTATCTGCTGCTAAACATGTGGCCTACCCTTAACTGTGGTTTATACACCAAGTAGGACTCTAGTTTTGAAGAAAACTAATAATTCTTTTGAAGAAGTCACTGAGAGGTGCTTCCTGCTTAGGGATGGGTTTGTATCCCTGTCTTCCTTTCAGCACTGGGACCCCCTGGTTTGAACATGCTCAGGTCCTGTGGATGCCAGCCTCTCGTTTTTATAGCATTTATTTCCTGCTCTCTAGAATACACAAAAAATGAAAATAAAATGCTTCACTTGAAATTGCAAATGAAATTGTAGCTAGTTTTCTTCTGAAATAAGACTTTAATAAGAATTGAATATTAAACATTATCACTAATCAGAAGAAGCCAAGCATGCTTAAGGAAAAAAAAAAAAAACAGCAGCTGATCTTATTGCTGATAAAATTAGAGTTGAGAAATGTAATTCTTTCTGCGATAATGAAAGATAGTCTATCAAAGCGGGAGCTGTCAAAAACCTAAAGATGGTGCAAATTGATGTGTGCTTGAATTAAAACCTATTTATTTTAGCAGTTCAAATTTAGGAACACACCTTTAGTTAGCATTTTTATTTTCTGTAGATCAACCCTATCATATTAAGTCCTTGTACCAGCACATAGCCACACATACTATGCTAGACTCCCTGATCCACTATATAAGTGATGAGCTGTATTCTTTAAACTCAGATATCGCTGTGAGAAATCCTGCCTTTCCTGACAAAGACAAAAGGTTAGATCAGATGCAGAGCATCACGGGCGCATTATCTTGTCAGCTGGCTGGAATACATTAATACCGAAAAGAAGTCTTCAGTTAAAATTGTAAGGTTGGCTGAAGGAAAATCTTTAGACCTGCTGTTTATACTACTCTCTCCACGTGGAAAAAAATAAGAATAATAAATCTCAGTGACTGTGCTGAAGCATTCTGGAAAAAATCCAATTTAATTAGGAAAAAACACTGCTAACTTGGGGGTTGGAAACTAGGGCTTTGAAACAAGTATAAACCATTATAAAGCAAGTTTGTGATTAATAAGCAATGAATTCTCCCTTGACAGAGACACACTGCTGGTTATTTATTGAAATTTCTTAGTTTATGGTTTACATGCCACTCTCTGCACTCGTGAAGAGGGATTGTGAAACTTTCCTTGTTTACATCCATGTTCATTTTACTCTTAACAAGACAATAACAATGAGGCTGGGACTGTTTATGTTTGAGCTGCCATAGTGAACAGCACTGGACAATTGCCTCCATCTTTCTATTGTATCGGTGTTTAGCCAGAATGAGCCAGAATAATTAATACAGACTGACACTCTGCTGTCATTTAATAGAAAGGGAAAAAATTCAGTGTGTAAAGTTATGTCAGAGATGTATCTGCTTACGGTAGATTTATTTAAGATTTTCTAAATGAAAATCCAGGGTAGAATCTTAAGCTAAAACAGAAGGTCTTAGCTGTGGCAGAATTCTGTTATGATGGACAGCTTCAAAGACTTACTCGGGTTTTAAATGAATCTGGTTGTGCAGTAGAAAAAAAGATTTACTCTTAAAATACTATGCAGATGCAAACATTGAATATTGAAGTACACAAACCACTGGTTGTATCCAGCATTTGAGACAGCTGTTTGTTTCAACATTAACCGCTAAGCACAACTATATAGTGTGATTCAATAATGAGTAACAGGTGTTATTACAACATACATACATACATACATACATACATACATACATACGTACACACACACCTCTGTGGGTGTATGTCTGTGTACTCATGTGCATGTGGGCACACATGTGTTACTGCCTTGGCATGAGAAGGGTGGCTGGAGAAACCTTTGCTGAAAAAGGTGTCATTTATACCTCTTAAAGTGTCATCCAAATAGATTATCATCATACACAAGATTATAACGTTTATAATGTGACTAGAGAAGAAAACATGTATGGCAAGCTTGAAGGACGAGGATGAACATTTAGAACTTTACTTGTGTTTTAATTTAACTATTTTTGAATATGCTATGAGCCCAGTTATTTATGCAGAAGAAACTTCAGCTTTCTGCGGATTTTACTGTCCAGAGAGCTAAAGGACCTGTTGTCTAAACCACAGCTTCGAAATGCTGGGTAGAATTTCAAGGCTATGGTTCTTGAAGGTCAAATGAGAAGGAAACCTGTGGAAGGATCTGATTGCAGAATTTCGCTTTTAGAAAATGGCCGTGAAAAACTCTAAATAGCTCATATTATAAAGTGAAAAATGCATGACCTGGAGTTAAAGTATATTGAGAGTCTGTCACCTAAACTGCTGTGCAATGAGGTATTTCTTTGTTTTCTTTTTATTATTTCTTGATAAGGACTTGTAATCCTTTTTGTCTTTCTCATCTCCTTCATTATCAAACTGTCAAAATAAATAAATCAATAGATGTTATCATAAGTAAAAATAAATATCAGCATAAACATAGCAGAGCCTGAATATTTTATTATAAAAAGATAATGTTTTCTCAAAAATTCTAGAAGCTATGATATCTGAGATCAAATTACTGACATGGACATGGGGAGTATATCACCTTCTCTTGTAACATTACATTGTAAGTAGAATTAGCTGGTCCTCTTTGTTCTGCTTATGATGTACTTAACTCATTAGGAACACGTTCATTAAGAGCTAAGTCACCTTATGAAGTGGCACATATCTCCAAACTATCACAACAGAATGAGAGAGAGAGAGAGAGAGAGAGAGAGAGAGAGAGAGAGACAGAGACAGAGACAGAGACAGAGACACAGAGAGAGACAGAGACAGAGAGAGACAGAGAGAGAGAGACAGAGAAAGAGACACAGAGAGAGACAGAGAGAGAGAGAATACAGAAATAAGATACCTAACCGTGAACACTGTACTCCATGACCAATTATCTACAGCTATGTTTTACCTCATAATATCATAAAGATAACAAGATACTATCATTTATTGCTGAAGAGTGTTCAATGAGATATAGTCCCTGTGATTCATTTAGCCAGTATCAACATGATAGAAATTTATCAGTAGTTTCTTTTAAAACAAAGGTGCATTTCATCCTTAGTTGAAACAGACTGCGTTGGCACAGTGAATGACTATGACAGCAAAGGTGAACATCTTCAGTGTTTGTCAGGTTTGAAATGGGGAACAATGTATTGCAACAGTGGTAAGTTTGGCTTAAAGTAGTGTAACGGCATTGATATCTATAGCCAGTGACATTTGTGTATTTAAGTACATTGTACAGACCTCACACAGAGAGCCTCAATTGAGCATATTAGCTGTTCTGAAAAACTGTACTTAAAAAAAAAATACTCGTAAGCACTTGAATATTTAGATATTCTTCAACTACTGGTTGATGACCTGAGATAATTTCAGGGGTGGGTTACTGGGGAAGAAACTAAACTCATTGGCATCTCATCATGTCTCATTCTGAATCAGTCAGCTCCTGAATGACAGACCAGGTAACCAGAGAGATATTAGCAAGAGCAAGAATTAATCATACAACACTCCAATACCTGCATAGTAGCTAATCATAATTTCATTCAGATAAACCATTCTTCTTTATTTCTAGTTCTATTTGATCCCAAGTCCTTTCAATAATTTAGGGGATATGTAATAAATATGTATTTTTTTTGTTTTTAATATGTTCTAAACCTGGGAAGTTGGTTTAGCGGGTAATCTAACTGAGCAATTATGAAGACCTCAGTTCAGATCCTCAGCACCCATATAATAAACTGAGCATATCGATATTAGAGTATTGACACTGCTGGCTAGTGAGCACTGCCAAGATGAGTGGGTCTTGCCATCAATGGCCAACCAATCTAGGTTGTGATCTCCAAGTTAAATAACACACACAGTGTAAGAAAATGAAGCATACAGCAGTGGAGGTGGATACCACCCAGATTTTTAACACACACACACACACACACACACACACACACACACACACACACACACACTTTTTAAATAGTGCATTAATCTAAAAACAAATGCTTCAATTTAGCTTCTTTCACAATAGATGCCATTAAAGTAATTTTAACACTGTTCCTAAATCTATCCCTTTATGACATCATAACATTCCATTAGGGCCAATGGAGCAATCACAACTAAAGAAAAATTCAGCAATTCCACCAACTGTGTGAAAAAACCGATAGCAAATTATTTAAGGATTTTTCCATTAATAAAAATGAGGAATGCATGTTTAAAAATGACAATTGCTAAACTTTTTATATAATTCAATTTAACACATTGGTAAATTTATCTGAGAGAAAGCTTGGAGCCTGAGAGAAAATATTTGTAAGTTGTTTACAGTGGAATCCTTCCAGAGTTCTGAATCCAAAAAGGACCACTGAGGAACTCTCTAGACCTAAACAAATGAATATGAGACATGAACCATTTTAAATATTACTAATAGCATCCTTCCAGAAAGTTGTTTGTGGCCATTGAAGGCATTTTCTCAGAAGAATGTAAAGGCTTCCACATGTCACATGTATAAAAGTCTATTATAACAGTACCTTAGGTTCATCCATTGACAGAACTCAGATCAGCCACATGTCCCTGATAATGATGCCTCTGAGAAGAGCATTTCTGTCTCATGTTCTTTTATGAAATTCAGTTTCAATAACACTTGTCAACAAGGATTCACTGCCAATTCTGGAGCCATAAAAACCCATCATTCATGCAAACCGACTTTAAACAGCAGGGACTTGCCTCTTGTTTTTAAATATGTGTTTGTTGTTACTTGACACTTCTGCTTGATGACCCTTAGATTTTGTAAAGATACATTTTATTCTTTGACTCATAATTTTTCACTCAGTGCCTAAAGTAGAGTCAGTTTATATTCAAAATAAGATTTTGCTACTTTGTATGTTTTTATCTACATGTGTAAGCATATGATTCTAATATGCAGAGTGGATGGGAACACACGTTTTTCCTTCATATATGATTGATATGATCAGCCAATCACTCCATTTTATTAAACTATGAGAACTATTCCCAGTGTATGCTGTATTGTGTGTGTGTGTGTGTGTGTGTGTGTGTGTGTGTGTGTCCCGGGGTACTGGAAGCACTTAACATACCTCTATTTTCTTTCCGTAGCAAATTATAAGGGCAACAAAATTAATATCCAATTTTCAAGAAAAAAAACTATGACCTATTCATTGTGTGACATAGCTTATAAGAAGGTGTCAACCAGAAATCTAAGCTTATTTTCCAAAATACTTTTTTAAAGGGAGCTTTTGAAGAAGGAGGAGGAGGACAAGGAGGAAGAGAAGGAGGAAGAGGAGGAGGAGGAGGAGGA
The DNA here is from genome assembly GCF_011762505.2 of Arvicanthis niloticus. Taxonomy (NCBI): domain Eukaryota; kingdom Metazoa; phylum Chordata; class Mammalia; order Rodentia; family Muridae; genus Arvicanthis; species Arvicanthis niloticus. The sequence goes on along the minus strand of NC_047663.1, from coordinate 80,278,711 downwards.
GGAGGAGGAGGAGGAGGAGGAGGAGGAGGAGGAGGAGAACTGTATTTTATAGTTCATATTAGGTTCGAGTTAGACACAAAGGATACTTTTTTTTTAACCCTTCTTTAAATTATAATTGTGACATACATGCTAGAAACACATACATCCCTAAATTCCAAGCAGGAAATGATGCCTATGGCACCTAGAATTCTGGATCTTCATACAACAATTTCAGTGCATAGATGTATTTTGGGTATTCACACCAACATAGTGTATAGGCCCATCTCTTTGTGACTGTCAACTGTTCCCTCAATATTAAATAATTTCTGGCTGTGTGCTGATTTTGGATTAACTAAAAGTCATTGAAGTGAATTACATTATGCCACTGGAATGCTAGTAGTTAATGTTTAGTGCCGCATATAGAAAGTGCATAACTGTTCCCTCGTAATACTACAAGTGAAAGCTTCTACAAAACATTGATTGGGACTTGTGTGATTGAAGTTGGTAAGATGAGTAAGGAACTCAAACACATGACCTCTTCTTAGAAGGAAATGTGAGGGTATTAATTTGTACAATAGTTTCCTGAAAAGCAGTTTGAAAACTCACACCTCTCCCAGACCCATCATCTTTCATATTGATTTACATTATCCACTCAGAGCTTTTAGCCCTTATTTTGAATTGATCTCCAGTTGGCTCAATCTTCCTTTAATTGAACTACTCTGCTACTTCATCTTCTTATTTGCCTTCCCTCCTCTCAAGTAGCTGGAAAACAAGCAACAACACAGAAAAGGAATTCCACTACTTCTATGATGTGTCTTTGTGTGTGCATGAGCTTGTCTCTGTGGGTAGTCTAATAGGAAACAAATGATGGCTCTTTTTTTTTTTCTAGATAGACAGACAGTATTACTGCAGTTTATGTAAGCTTTGAAAAGCATGGAATAACGAACTTCTCTCCAAAGTAGGAGTACTTGGGGGAAAGTATGTTAAATAAGAATCACATTACTTCTGGCTGGTTTTACATTGCAGATATTGTAAATCACCATTGTTCTTTAATGGTGAATCTGATTTCACTGTAAATTTTTACACCATTTTTTATTGTTGTTAATTTCTCTTGTATGTGTAAAGTGCTTTTATACCCACAGGGAATAAAATTTTAGCTCCTCAAAATAATAAAAGGCATGGCTGCAGAGTTAGGTGGATCATGTTATATACTCAAGGTCAGTGGTCACTCAATTTGTGTCTTTGAGAAAATATTTAAACCTCTTGATGATAGTCTTAATGAATTAAATGAATGGCAACAATAACTCATTGAGTTTTAAGAAATAAAATATAGTAATATATTAAACAATTTAATCTTAATGCCTGATACAGGTAGATGCTTATTAATTTATAAATACTGAAAATGTAAACATATGAAAACCATTGATATGTTTCTTGGTATTTGTGATTGACATCTAAATAAGGTATTGTTCAAGGATGTGTAAAAAAATTAACAATAATTTAATGGTCAGATATAAAATGAATTTTCAGAACTACTGGAATTTGGTTCAGTGATAGCACAAGAAAATCAAACTATGGAATATTGATGATTTAAGAAAACCTGATAGGTTCATGGATTCCCTCTGTCAATGCAAGCTCTGCATCTGACACCAGCATCATTAGAATTTATGACAGATGTGGGATCTAGACTACCAAGTTGTATATGGAAAAGTCTTTAAAATAGCCACTTGCAAACAATTATAAGAAGTGACTCATGACAAAAGACAGTGTGGGATAGAGAGTAATTACAAAAATGGGTTTGTAAATTGCTAAGGATATCACGCAAAAAGTTCTGATCTTCAGAGCAAAGTTAATGACACTGAACTTGTTTCTCTTGCAGTTATCACCCGCTATGCATGACATATTTCTATTGGGTGTAGTATGTACTATAATCCCCACAAAGCCTTGTAATTGTAAATTCTAGATAGGCAAATAACGGAGCTCTGTATCAGTCAAAACTTATTCAGACTAATTGGTACATCTAATTAATGACTATACTTCTGATGTACTGAGGTTTATCCTTCTAATAGAAACTCACAAATAGTTGATGCTGCCCGTCCTCCTGTACTCTGAAATATAATTAATTTGGTAGCTTTATGTGAAGATGTTTTTTAAAGGCCAGGAAGGTAGGTGTAGAATACTACAGTTTAGATACTCTAAGGTGGGCTGTGTACAGAACTGCAAGAGAAAAATCCAAGTGTACTAATAGATATTTGAGTATCAGTTCCTCTCAATCTGACTGTCAGTCATATCTTATTAGTTTCATAATTAAACTGTATATAATACATATGTAGAAACCAACTTTTGAGCTACTAAGATATTATATTCATTTTCCAAACAGCTAACCACATTCAATTATTGAATCTAAGAAACATAAGACTCTATATCTGCAATAATTCAAGCTTGCCAACAGAAACCATTTTTTAAAGAATAAAAAATAACTGGAAAATAACATTATTATAATTTAAATATTTTCCTTTATCCATCAGATTTTAATTACGACTCAAACACTAAATAAAACAAGTGGCCTTCGGAAATAAATGACTCCTTTTCCCAGTCAGGTTTTTTCCCTCTTCTGCTGATCATCCTTAAGAACAAAAACTTCAAAGCAAGACAAAATTAAATACAAATGGGTAGTAAAATGTGTGGTCATGTTTTCACATTTATAGTCACAAAGCTATTTCTACCGTATCCACATAGGGTGATTCCCTTCAGTGGGTGAATATTCTAATTGACAATGGTTCAAAGATTAATTTTTATCAATGGAAACCTTTCAATAAAACAAGACTACCTAGCCCTTAGAAAAAATGTCAATGTTCATTTATTTGTATTGTAGGAATCACTATTAGAGGCAGAAGTTTTTTTTTTTTTTTTTTAACTATTTCTGAGCATAATATTTTTAAAGTGCTTATGTGAAAGAGACTTTGTACTGGATGATACTAGGAATTTTATAGAGAACTGATGAGTTTCTTAACAGATGGATTGTACATTGTTTTAAACTCACTATAAGAACAGAAGAGTAATTTTCTAAATTAGTGGAGTGACACATGAGTTGCTGAATAAGGTGGACTTAGAAGGAATCTTATCATTGAAGCTAGCAGGGGACCAAGCTACGGAACTCTCTGAAAACCACAATCATTAAGGAACCCTCAAATGAGCATTGAGTGAGTTATTCCACATTGGGTAAGTTAGGATATAGGACTTAGAAATTGGAACTTGATTATTTTAAAAGAGAAGTGTTTGGGAGCTGCAAAGATAACTTAGTCCAGAAAATGTTTACCTTAAGACTGCAAAGACCTGAACTGTAATTTCTAAACTCAGGTAAGGGAATCTAGGAATGGTGTACTTCATCCTAGTGCAAGCTAAGCAGAGGCAGCTGGCCACCTGGGGTCACTGGCAAGCTAGCCTGGCCAACTTGGTAAGTTTCAGGTTAGAGAGTACTCTAAAACATAAAGTGAGATATGAGGTAGACAGTATTTAGAAATGATACCCAACCTGGTCTTCAGGTCTCTATTTGTGCCCGTATATGTAGTCCTGTATACCCAACAAACACACACACACACACACACACACACACACACACACACACACACAGAGATACATACATGTCTCGAATTGAATATGTTTTCAGAACTTGATCTCTGTGCGCTATATAAGTCTGAATAACCTAAAAACGTGTCATTTTAATGGAACTTAGTATTAATTTAATAGAACTAGAGATACTGACACTTTACTTTCTACTCAAATTATAATTAGATTAATTCATGCTTTTCTAGGAAAACTGGAATGTTTTCATAATGAATTTGTCCCACCTGGTTGTTTTAAGACCATGATGAGATTCATTCTATTTATTTATTGGGTCAAGTTTTCCAAGTTGACCTCAAATTCCTATATAACTGAGACTACCACCTTCAAAACCCAAGTAATGGAATTAAAAGTAGGTGCCCCCAACATGGGTATCTATTTTTTTATATATGGTCATTGGTCACATAAATCTTTAGTTTTTCATTAGACATAGATTTCTAGAAGTGTTTTGATTCTAGTACAGAGAATTCCCACACACCCAATCCACAATTCCCTCTATTAAATCTGTGTTCCTATGATTTTTTTTTTGTTAGAATTCATGAACATTTGGCCACACCATTAACTATGTCCACACTTAGCTAATCCATACCTTTCTGCTCGTAACCTACCTGTCTGTTTTCTGTGTTAGGATTGAACTTAGAGTGCATCTCATTTGACCAATCATGCTACATTAACAGAGTGTTACAATTTTGCAAAACTTTATTTTTGATGATCTTAATGATTCTAACAAACATTAGCCAGATGTCTTATAAAATACCATCATCTGGCACTTAATTTTAATTAATTTTTGTCCAAGTTGACATACTTTTTAAGGGGAAGTGAGGGAAACTCTGAGAAGGAGGTGTATTTTTTATGTCATGATTAGGCTGAGTTGTGATTTTGGGGGAGGAAAACCTCACGGATACAGTTGATGCTCACAGTACTATAACAGGGTAGATGTTATCAGCATGGTGATACATAAGCAAGTGTGCATAACTTCCCATTTTATCCTCTTTTTTGTTCTGACTGGATTTTTTAGTAATTATTTTTTAAATATGTATTTATTAGATTTGCAAAATGAGATAAGAATAAATATGAAGAAGCATAGTTGTCAGCAAAGATTAGTTCTTTAAGATGATAAACTAATAGTAACAATTTTACACCAATTTGATCTTATGTTCTTATGGCTACTACCTATCTATTTTTCAATTGGGTATTATAAACATAGTTAACTAAAGAAGTATGCAAATTTGTAGGACAATATGTTAAATATTGAATCTTAACTGTTGTAGGGTATAGAAGAGGCAGGAATTTCCATTTTGACTCTGATTTTTCAAATCAGAGGAACCCTTGGCAAAGTACATTAAATTTAGCATTTGCATTCTCTCAATTTTTAACACTGTCATTAATTTTTACTTCATACAATCTAAGTAGATTATGCATGTAAGTATCTAGAAGGGCATATGGCAAAGAATTATATTTCAAAGGCAACATCATATGCCACAGCAGGAATTACTAATTATTATAAATATTTTCAATGATCAGGCAGTATTTCTCTATGTTATATACTGGTGGCACATTAACCAACATCTTCACTCAGAGGGTTAAAAGTGAGAGTATTGAGAAAGTAATGTTTGATTTCTCTACCTTGTTTAGCATTCTGTAAGAAAAATAACTTTATATCTATTTTCTTAGGCATGTATGCTTAACTTTTCCATAAACATTTACACTGCACACAATTATCCCTCTTCATTGTAAAAATCTATCCTCCAATTGGCTTGGTCATAGACTAAGCTAAAATACATTTAAGTCAGGGGAAGCCTTTAGAATCTTGAGTAAACAAGCATGATATGCGGTAAGCCTCAGAGACAAAACTCCAAAGAAAAAACCTCACCCTTCACAATATTAACTGGGGGAGAACTATAAAGTAATTACAGTTTCACGGTATGCTCTATAATATATCTCATGTAGTTATGATTTAATATGGACCTTTATATATTTATGGCTTTGATAGCAAAAAACATCATGTCCCCTCTGTGTCTGCATAAGGTTTGATGAATATCCACCATTTTGTAGCAATAGATTTGCACATACATGTACTAGTAAATGATAATGGGGATTATAATCCACATTTATTATGCGATTTTATTATGATATAATCCACATTTATTGTGTGATTTTATTATATACCTAGTGTCTTATTATATTTATTTTACTACTTCTAGGTTGCATGTTTCACCTGAAAGTTGGTACAAATTTTTAGAAAACTATAGACATTTCCTCAAGTAAGTAGGCTCAGAAGCTTGATATTCAAGAGTCAACTGATTTGGAGGTCTTCCAACATGGGTCTTATGTAACCACAATATACTTCATTTCTCACCCAGGTGGATATAAACATCATATACCAATAACTAGGAGTAGAGTTTGTTTTTTGGTTTTCTCTTTTCTTTCTTTATCAACCTTACTATTTTAGCATGAGACAATACTGTAACTGAAAGGTAAGTTATTCTGTTTTGAGAGATCTGATTACAACATGTGCTATCAATTTTAAGCTGAGAAAATATCTAAAATGGGTTTCTTATTCTTGTTCAGACTCTTGGCAATGTGGAAGGAAGATGGGGAGGGGAAATAAGAAGATACAGAATTTTAGCAAACTTGATTAAGGAGCATCCTTGGTGTGTCACTATGGAATTTATAAATCTGTCTCTTGTTTTCACTGTTTGATATTTATGCCTGGCTTTTGCTTTGTATTCTAGGTAAATTATTGAGGAAATCACAATACACTAGACCCAAAGTATCAGCTTCCTATAATGAACATCCTGCCAATGTTCTCTTGTCAGTATAAAGTTTTCATAAGCTGTCAGAAATTCTATCAATTAAGTTATTATTTCTCTAATCACCTTATTACTTTGTAACTTAGTCATTGTAGAATACTAAAAGAATGACTCATTTTAAGCAACTCGGGCTCCAGAATTTTCCAACTAGACCAATGACATTTTCCAAAATTTACTTAAAATCGAGTTACCAAGCAAACTGTATTTATCATCTAGATACTGTTCTTGATTCTACTTCCTATCCAGGGATCTGTATGTACATATATTCATGAGTTAAAATTTATTAAGTATATTGTATGTGCTATAATAATCAGGCTGAAATACCTTTGCATCTGAACAAGATATTTCCAGTCAACTGTAGTCTTATGCCATTTTATGCACTTCACAGTCTGTGTTCTAATTTTAACTTAGGATTCTGATGTGTATGTTCATATATAGCAATTCTTGAACCAACCTCTAACTGTAAGCCTGTAGGGAGCAACTGTGTTTGAACATCTGGACACAACACATGCTTGCAGTTGGAACTGAAACATCATTCAGAGGACCTGGATTTTTAAAAAAGAAGATATTGCAGCAGCATCCTATAGGTGTCTGTTGATGAAAACTATGTGATGAGAAATACAGATATGATTATGAATTTGTTGTAACGAACAAGGGCACAAAGCGGTGTTCTAAGCTAAGGCAATTTACTAAAAGGTCACTCATGATCTTCTCTCATTTAACATGAATATTTTGGTTATAGTCTGAAGAAATTAATGATAAATTGAATTACATGTGAACCTAGTTTCATGACATATTAAGGAAAAATGTCAATGATGATTTACATTCCAAAAACGTAAGCAATCTTTGGGATAATATTAGTTTTCTAGCAGATCAAATCAAGTCATTAAGTAAACACATACTAAGAATTGTATGCTTTCGATGTAGACACTAATGTAATCTTTAAATCATGACTAAAAATTGACCTTCCCTCTATAATTGCCTAATGTTTAGTATGTTTTCTTATAATACTTAAAAGGGAGTATTGATCCCATCTTGTAGAAACTAAATTAACCTCTTTATCTGAACCCTATGGTTTGTATTTAAAATGTATGTATCTGCCAGCAGACACTAATTAATTGGTATCTGTTACCTTCTAAAGGGGACTTTAAAGCATTTACTATTTGCCTGTGTAGATTAAAGAAAAACACAGAGAGCTAATTTAAACAGAACTTTGCTGAAATGTCAGGAGTCCTTTAATCTAAGACAGAAAGTTCACGTTAGCAAAGTCTTTAATCTCCACCCTTTCATAGACTACAAAACAAACATTTTAACCTTTCTATGTTTGTGCATAATTAAGTGCCATGTTAGCTACATTGTGATTAGGTAACATCCAAACTATTACACACACTGATATGATTTTGTTGGTTATTGTTGACAGTAAGAAGGGAAATGAAGGGGTACTGTTTTCAAATGAGGACTGTTTCAGTCTTCAGTTTTTGACTCCACACGTTTATGTATGCAATTATGGTCTAAAATCTCCTATGTCCCATAACTTGGAGGTCAGGTCAGATTTCTATAAGTGGTAAATAAAACATTTTTTTTTAGCAAAATGGTCCTTTGTATTAACTCACTTTAATGTATTTAACTAAAATTACTCTTTCAAATCTATTTTGATTCTCTTGTTAGAAAAATACGTTTTAAAGTAATAATTTATTTTATAATTTTGCTTTTGACTGTACTGTTTTTGTGTTTGTATTAGCACTCCTTGAAGCAGTATGCACCTGTTACTATATTTGTAATGTTAGTTATGCATGTTCATAGAAATAATATTACTTAGTAAAAAGAGCAGAATCTGGATATTTTTTCCAGTCAAAGCATTCGACTATTTTAGTATCATGTATCATGGGCCTTAACATGGAGAGTGTAGCTAACTTCAAAGTAAAGACTCAGCCACAATATTTCCTAACCTACTCAGACAGACTCTTGTAGTAACTTCAAACAGTGCAATATGTTCAGTCCAGACAAATTCTTAAGGGTTAGACTTGACTTGTGCCGATGGGCACACATTAGTTCCTTCGTGAGAAGCTCTCATTTCTGAGGTCCCTCCGTATTCATTTGTGCTTATTGGTTTTGAATTTCTGACTTGGAATGATATCTACTGATCATGCTTCAGTAGTACCCTCATGGGACTACGGTTTTTTTCAGTTTTTACTTTCAGACGGCAATTTCAGAATAATTCCCGCAAGACTCATGTGATCCTCCTGAACTAACAAAATGAAACTGCTATAGTTTTACAAACCAGGAAACATTCCAATGTATGAACACCACATTAACGACAAAGTCTATCTCAACAAATCTTATATAAGCAATGCAATATATGTATGCTTAGGAGAAAGTGGAAATCTCTCTCAAACCACAAAGAAATGGAGTGTTATTTTCAACGACTGATATATTAGTCACTGCTTCAAACTAACTTAATCAATTTCTGCCTTAGTGATATTGTTGAATAGTATTGAAGTATAGCAAGGGCAAAAACACTACAATAATAGCTGTAGAATTTATTTTGACCCCAATGAAGACTGAGATGAGCATCCAACTGATGATGTACTAAACTTCTCCAAAAAATATTGAAACTGTAAAGAATGAAAATATGTTTCAACACTAAGGGCTTTATTGAGTAAGTCTGTGAGTAGAAAAGATATCACATCATTTCATTTTTTTTTTTTCTGTTTGCAGTGCTTAAAAATCTAAGTCCCTGAAAAATAACAATTAAGAATTAATTGTATCCTAGACATTTTAAAGTTTTGCACAGAGTTAGAAAAACTCCACAGTTTGGATAATGAAAAAAAAAATAACATGATAATTCATATTCACACCAAAAAGTCATTCATATTCCATTGATGTTTGGAAACAGAAATATGATGAATTTTTGATTTCTCAGAGGAAAACACATCTAGACTGGGCAACTTGAGGCTAATGTTAAAAGTTTCAAGGATAAACACATGCCAGTTTGTTTAGCATATTTATTTTTCAAAAAGTAAAAAATTATGTAAGTCCTGGGAATAGAAAAATTGGACTATCAATAAACTTTCAAAAACATAATAGATAAATAAAGTTGCTAAAACAGAACTTTAGGAACTTTTCCGCCTGAGCTAAAAATGTTGTGACTTCATATGCAAATTAGGTAAATGAGTACCAATGATCATTCATTTTTTAACCTGAAATTTGTCCAGTGGTTTTATGCCTGAGAAATGCCATTCTTCACACCTCTTTCTTGCTAGTAACCAAAGAAAAAACATAGAGCTGTCTGTGTGTTTACTGAGGAGATACTGGCTTTTACAGACTAACAACTCCTCTGTACTTTCACATCATCCATTTTCTTCATCCAAATGATTGTACATATTGACATATTTCCCATCAACTTTCTCACAAATTTTTTTTTTTAGTGTACCCTAGGCAAAACTTGCAGAAAAATTCTTTGCATTCATGCCAGCTACCCAACAGTGCTACAGAACTCATAGCAGTAATAATTCTTCCCTCCTTTAATTTTCTCATCCTTAGTCAACTGAGTATTTTACATATACTCCCCGTGGACTTAAACCTTTTGTAAGTGAAATTGGAGAATGAAATAAGTCATGCACAGGAACAAGATTCACAAGTCTTCCAATGAATTATGTATTTTTGCATGCAAATGCTCCTGTTTTCACAATACTTTACTGTATTCTGCCAGGATGTGCTTTAATCTTAAGCTACATATTTTATTGTATGCTAAAGTTAAAGCCACTAAGTAAGTGTCAGTGTAATGATTCCAGATTAAGGGCACATGAATATTTTACATGGGGGAGTTTGCTTAGGAACAACATTTTTATAAAATAGTCTTGACAGTAAAACATTATACATATAAAAAGAGAATAACTGTATTATATGTACCTAAATACAAATACACAGTCATGTGTGTGTGTGTGTGTGTGTAAGGGTTTGACAGTGTATTTAATTTACACACTTTTTAACCTTTGATTATACAAAGTAACATAATTATAATTCCAAGTTATTGGGGCCCTGAAGGGAACAAGGAAATGCAATTCAAGCTACAAGTGATTAACATTACAGAACACTCTTATCAAAACTGAGCAGACTAAAATTTCACAAACCTGTTGACAATGCTGCTGTTATATTCTCTATAGACCTGTAACACATTCTTAAAACGTTTCCATTACTACAGTTTTCCCCAGCAATATCAGCAATACTGACTGACCTTGCTCAAGAGATTGCTTTATTTAAAAAAAAAATAATAACAGCAGGTGAAAATGGATACAGTTACAAAACTCAAAGTCTTTTGAGACTTAATGTTATCATGCAGCATATGAAACACAACACCTTGCTTGCATTTTCTGTCAGCCTCAGACATTCACTTGTGAGTACTACCTGTTAATTGTGTATGTATGAACTCTTGATAACACCTCCTCAGGAAAGATTCTCTCTGAAGGCGTTTCTGAATTATAAATTACTCCTTCATCATAACGATTTGATCAAACTCTACAACTTAGGTGTTTTACCATTGGTTCCCGCAAATTTCAAAAGTTAGAGGAGACGATCCCATTATTTATTTAAAACATGCACAGCACACTGCTGTAGACAGGAAAAGACGGTGGCTTATACAAATGATAGTGGGCAAGGCAGTCTATGTAGAAAACTAGACATTGTGAATTGCAAGCCACATCGCAGCATGAGTTCAGAGTTCCCAGCTGCGAACCTGAAACTCCCAGAAATGCAATCATGTAGATTTCTTTTAAGAAAAATTTATTTTTTCTTTCCTCATTTAATGACAGTTTATCTTGGGAACTGTTTGTGTGGAAGGAGATTAATATGAAGTGGAGGGGAAAGCAGTTCAACACAAACCAGGCATTAAGAAGCACTCACCGTTTAAAGTGTGTCAAAGTGTAATGATGTCAGGAATATAGAAATCTTAACTGCATCTTACCTGTGGTAGCAGTGCCTTGGAAGTGTTGAGTGCCAAGAAGATGCAGTCTCTAAAGAAGAGAACAAGGAGTGTTTGCTCTCCCAGTGTTAGCAGAGCTAGAGGGTTCTGTGCATAAATAGATTGCCTCTTCAAAGTCCTCCTGACCACGGTGGTCACATGCACTACTTAGCTTCTGAGCCCGAAACCTAGCTGCTGCGGCTTCTGCAGCCTTCCTCTTTTGCTCCGAGACCTAATATATGAGTGTGCGGAGAGCAACCTCCCCCCTCCTTCCTCTTTTGCGTGTGTTTCTCTCTCTCTCTCTCTCTCTCTCTCTCTCTCTCTCTCTCTCTCTCTCTCTCAATTAAGAGTTATCATTCGGGTTTTTTCAGCAGGCAGACTGTCAGAGAGGACAGACTGTCAGGCAACTGTGCAGTTTCCCCCCTGCTGAGGCACATGAATGTGTTGTGAATAAAGACAAAGCCCCAAACCATTGCAGCGCATTACTCGCTGGGAAAGCACCGCAGTGATACAGTGTTCTGCAACCCAGCAGGCAGGAGCCGGCTAGTATGAGCCGAAAGAGCGCGAGTTTGGATGGAAAATTGCTTGCTCTTCCTCCGTTGAGTGGCACCATAAAGTTTGTGCTCCTCTCGGAGACCTTGTTTTCCATGTGTAGAAGTGTTTTTCATTAACTGTGTGGACACCTTCAACAAAAGTATTTTAGATACTTTTACTGGTAACCTTAAACTTAGAGAATCTACATAGTTTCTAGTTGCCAGAGAGAGTGGATTTTTTTTTTTTAACTTTGAAAATAAAGATCAGCTATCTCAGGCCCAAATAAATGTGTTCGTGGAAGTGGAAGATGGATTTCTATGTCTGAGTATTCTTAAGGGACCGCCTGGAGAGGGTATCAGGTGGGGGAGTTGTCTGTGAAGATGCAAACAAACAGAGAGCATCACTATCTCATAGGTGCCCAAAATAGAAACTGAGATAAACGGAAGTGAAATTGATGAATGAGTCTGGAAAAACATCAGCGCAAAGACATGGACAGAGCGAATAAATGGTTCCACTGATTTTCGACAGCGCTCCTGCTAGTTAGGTGACTAAGAGTGACCTTAGGTATCCAGCTCATGTTTCCTTGTGTCTTTTGCAAGTGCTGAGATATAAATAAACTTGGGCTAATGTGTATTGTGTATATAAGATAGGTTTAGCAGATAGCCTTCAGGCACTTGCCTAAGGAAAGTTAGAGGGTTTTTGTTTTATTTAGTTTTGTTTTTATAGAAGTTATACAAAGATATCAAATTAATGATACAGAGATTTTGGGACACATTTCCCCGTTAGTCACAGTCACAATTACAATTCTAAAACTGTAGCAGAAAAACTCAGACGTTAGTTTCTGGAAAATAAATTTACCCTAATTTAGGATTAAAGGTGTCTCTGAATTCTCAACACTAGAAATAGGTTGTTGCTAGAAGAAGATGTCAAGTTCCCATCTCTCATGAAAATGGCGAATGGAACTAAATAAGCCGGAGCAGATGAGAGTGATGAGCAAGGATATTGAATGACGGTTCCCATCATGCTCACTGTGGTCCCAGATGGTTCCTGAAGCTACAGTGGTTAAACCCACATCCAAATCATCCAGAGAGACAGAACATGGCAGATGTGCTTCCTCTGAAAAGTTACACCCCGGAAATGGACCCGGACAGTAGCTTCAACAGAATTTGACTTTACTCACAAAGCTTCCGGAAAAATGTCCATGTAGGGGGGACTCAATAGTTTAGGAGACAAGGAAGAAAGAAAGGAAGAGTGGACATAGGAAGAAGAGGACTTCCTGCCATTGTAAGCATGTTGGACTCCACACCAACTGGACTCTATTTTTTTTAGGGGGGGGTGTTTCGAGACAGGGTTTCTCTCTGTAACCCTGGCTGTCCTGGAACTCACTCTATAGACCAGGCTGGCCTCGAACTCAGAAATCCGCCTGCCTCTGTCTCCCAAGTGCTGGGATTAAAGGCGTGTGCCACCACTGCCCGGCCCAACTGGACTCTATTAATTTCGATGTAATTTAGTAAATCAATTTCATCATTACCAGATGTTGCTTATTCTAAATCACTCATGGTACATAGCACCACGCTTGCAAGTAACTAGTTAAGAATGCAAGAACTAAGATAGCTATTTGGTGGCAGTTATCCTCAAGCCTGGCCCAGTAAAACTGAAACTAAAGGTAATTAATTATTGAATACAAAGAATGGATTTAGGATCCAATTTTAAAGTGAAGATAAACACTTAGGAAAAAGTAATTTGGGGAAATGGTTCTTTCAGTGGAAATTATTGCCATGCAAGTGTGAGGACGCGAGTCAGATCTTTGAACACTTAAAATGTCAGGCATGTGTGGTGTTCCATAATCGCAGAACGGGGCAAGTGGAAATACAGAATTCCACAAGACAAGTTGGCTAGTTAGAGTAACCTTAATTTGCATAAAGACACACTTGTATGTGCAGACAGGCACATACACACACACTCACATACACACACCCATGTGCCCATGTGTCCACACACAGGAAACATACAAACACAGGTACAGAATTTTTAAAAAATTATGAAAAAGAATGGAAACTGAGTGAAATCAATCCATGTTGGATTAACCAAATCCACAACCATCTTTAGCCCAGGGCCCATATAGTATATGCTGTATCATTATTACAACTCCTTTAGCATTTCTGCTACCCAATGAAGAATTCATTGTTCTAAATATTTAAACATATAACTGTCCACAGATAGACAGGATATATGAAACTGACAGTTTGATGATATCTACTTAACATTTATATTAATATATATTTATAACTGTAAGATATATATATATATGAAATAGACTATTAACTTTTGATTCTTATCCACAAGATTTAACTGGAACATAAAGTGAACCTTAGGATTAATCTTACCTTTATAATTAGATTGATTATATTTTAATATACAATTGTTTTTCTGTACACGTGTTTACTGAATATCAAATCCCATTTTTTAAAAATTAAGGTATGAATGCACATTATTTCCATAACAACTGCATGAGAAGTATATTTTCATTCTCAGTTTATAAGATGAATTGAGAAATGGAATTACACACAAACCACATCAGTAAAATATCTATTAGAGAAACTAATATGGTAGTTATACACCTTTCCACAAACAGATTAAACACTACAGATATTTGGTTGGTAATTCTATCATTTTAGCATTCAAAGATAACATAACATTATTATCATCAACATATTCAAATTATTTTACTGAATAAATTTAGAAAAAAAATAACTAATTTACAGTCATCCAAATTATCTTCAAAATAAAACTTAGGATATTGAGAGAAAAACTCTTTTGCTATAAAGGACAAAAATTTTTGTCTTGGGAATTCAAGTTGGAGATAATAAGGAACACACACACACAAAGTCATAATTTTCTATATCAACAAATTAATTGTATCATTCTTATAAATATTTATAAATATTTGAAAGATTAAACACACATTCCTCATAATTAACATCATTTACTTTTTACTCATTTATTCGTCTTTGAACTGCGTGTCTACTCTACAAAGATAAGAAGGAGCCAAAGACAACTATAGTGGGAAAACTATTGTAATGATATTCTTTATCAGTAGCTTCTACCATATGCATAGAACATACTAAGAAGCATATTTTGATTAGTGAGTGAATTTAGTATCAAGGAATATAAGGAAATATACTTAAGTCAACTGACTTTAAAATAATGAATAAAGTGTGGTATAACAAAAGCATATGTACATACGCACAGTGGTGTATGTACCTATAAATTATTTACCTGTTCATTTGAAAATGAATAAAACTTTAAACACATCAAACTTAACAAAAATGTACAATGTTTGTGTTTTAAAACCTACAAAACACTTAATAAGAGAAATCAAACAACCAAATCTACAAAAATTGTTTGAAGAGCTAAGACGTTCTTCACAAATTGACAGAAATATGTGAATTCTGTCCATATGAGCTGCATTTTTGTAACATGTACAACTATGTGTGTGTGTGCGTGTGTGTGTGTGTGTGTGTGTGATACTAACAATGACAATCTTAAAAAGGAAAAAAGCATAGGAAAGCCTGGGGCAGGAGTAAAGTCTCAGTGGTTAAGAGTATAAGAGCTTTTGCTGAGAACCTCAGTTTGACTTCTGGCATCCAGAGTAAGTAACCGCACACTACACATAACATTATCTCTGGAATATCTAATGCTCTCTTCTGGTGTCTGCAGCTAAAACATAAATAAAGACTGATATTACCTATTTTGAAGAGTTATGAAATTTATATCAGTTAATGTATTATGGCAGCAGCCATATATAGAAACAATTAGACCTGAAAAAATGAAAATACTTTGATTACATTGATTGGCATAGTATTTACTTATACTTTTCTACACTAACTTAATAATACGATCAAAAAAAGCATGTATTATTTTATGTAAAATATAGCTGAATAAAGTGAACTTGAAATGATGGAGCAACTGAACTGATGATCATTCAGAAACCTACTGAAGGTCATAGAGCAAATAAAATAATTCCAAAGTGAACTCTAATATACAAATCTTCTTGTATCTTCTCATATCATGCTATCTCCAGGTATGCAGAAATAATTTTTGGTTTCAAGAATTAAAGTTTTAATAAAAATTATAGGGTAAGGAAAATGGAAAGAGTGTTTGAACTTGACCTCAACAAAAACTGGAAAGTAATAAACCTGAGATACCTCCAGGAATGAGAGTCCTGGTCTTTCTCCACAGTATCATTTATATATTTTTGACTCTTACTGTAGAAGATTTGTTCTTACCCATTATCTGAAAACTTATTTCACTCCCAGCCTTCTGATTTTCTGTGTATTGTCTTAGCTATCTTTGCTGTTTTACCACATATTCAGTCTACCATAATCATTCACAAAGCTTATATTAAGAACTGGTTTCACTTAATGTGCTCTATATTTCTTCAAGTTCAATGATAATTCCATAAATGAAACCCAGAATCTACAAATATGATTCAGTGGTTAAGAGCTTGTATTGCTCTCACAGAAGAACTGAGCTTCCCAAATCCCTGTCAGATAGCTCACAACCATCTGTAACTCCATTGTCAGGAAATTCAGTGTCCTTCTAGCTTCTGATTGGTCTGCACAGATGTGGACATAGCCATACAAAGATATGCAAAATTAAAAATAAAAATGAAATATTTAAAAATTAAATCTGATTAATCCATAATTTTTTAGTAATTTGCAATAGTCTTATATGTCAGAAGTAAGCTGTAGATGGGATTTCCTTGTATGTAGCATCCTACTTCACATATATTAGGTGTGATTAAAACATGGCTGCTTTGCTGGAATTATGACCACAGCAATACTTTTATTCACTTACCTAATAGTATGTTTCAATGTCATCAGAACTCAATGCCAACGATTATAAGATGTATAAGTATACATATATGTATATGTATATCGTATATGTGTATATGTGTATATGTGTATATTTGTATATATGTATATGTATATATGGGTGTGTATATTCATACATGTTGAAATATATGTATATATACATATGTTTACATTTTTAAATATGTGCATATAAAAAAATTTCTCTCTCTGGAATAGAACAAGTCCTGGTATCTTTTTAATTCAAGTACAATTATTCTTTTCTCTGCCTCTTCTTTCATTCTATATATTTGTATAAAAATGCTTCCTTGGTAGTTTTAATAATTGGAATATATATATATATATATATATGTGTGTGTATATATATATATATATATATATATATATATATATATATATTCAAATATGAAGTGAAATAATTTGTTTTCCTGAAAAGTTAGCAAAATAGTATTCCTATATTTTTATTGAGTTAGAATTCTTGATTTACAAATAAGCAAGATTCATTTTAATTTTTAAAACACTTAAAGAGTGCTCAATGTGTATTAGCAAATCCATCCCAGGCCTCCAACATTCAAAACTCCTCCACAAGTCAAATGAGTGGATGATCACCCATAAATAGATAATTGGTACAACCCAAGAGGCTAATAATTGAACATTAGTCATGCCTACTGAACAGAATGAGCATAGTTCATTACTTTCAAATTTTTGATTAGTGAATTAATACTAACATCATAAAAACCCTCATAAATTTGTTTGACTTCTTTAAATATTGTTTGTGTTCTGAATGAGAAAAAACATGCCAGTACAATTAACATAAAAAAATCTTATTTCAATAAAGTTAACATCACATTTGCAATTCTTATGATATAGTGCAGAAAATAATGAAGGTTCGAAAAATGTATAAAATTTTCATGAAGTCTAATATTAGTGAGAAAGTATGTATTCCTATATTTAAACGTATCATTATTGCTGTCGTTATATGTAGCTAAAGGAGGAAAAATTTGGCAGGCAGCGTTATGGCTTAGATTCCACAAAGACCATGTCTTGGCCCCATATCGAGGTGGTGGAATTAATAGGAGTAAGATAAGTAATTGACATGAGCCTTTTAATAGTCTCTCGCTCACACCCCATTTTTTGTCCATCTCTGTCTCTGTCTTTCCTCTATCTATCTCTTGTCTCTCTCTTTCCCCTACACACGTGTGTGTGTGCACGCGTGTGTGTCTTTTTGCCTATATTGGTTTGTGCGAGTATGACTTTCTATCTGTACTACTCCAGAATGTTCTGCTTTTATGTGGCTTAGCATCACTTCAGGCCCCGCGGGTTAGGTTCAAGTACTATGGATTGCAGTGTCTAAAACCAGGATGGAAGATAGAGCTTTCTTCTTTTAAGGAAGGTAATTTGTCACAAGAATGGAAAGCTGATGGGAATTTTGACACATTACAGGTTGTTAACACACACAACTGGTGCTTTTTTTTTTTTTTTTTTTTTTTTTTTTTTTAACTCTTCCGCTATCTGTCCCCATAGAACACCAGGATAGACCAAACACAGATTCAATGCAAGTGTAACTTGATAAAACACTTGACTTTTGGGGGGGTTCTCTGGGGAGCTCAGCTTCCTTGCGGATGGTATGAGCCTCCTAAGCCTAAAGTTACGGGAGTTTCCTTACTCCTTCCCTGAAGGAAGTCTTTCTATTTGAAGAAAATTGCTGCACAGAGAAAAGATCACATTTTTTCCCCATGCATTGTCATTTTGTACGGTAAGGATAGACTCAGTACTATAACCTTGGCCTTAGAGTTCCCGAGTTAAATACTTGAAATATGGTCTTGAAAATTGCAGGAAATGTGTTTCCTATGAGACCATAGATCTTATTTGAAATTGGTCAATGTTACCAAACATTTTTATAATATTGATTAATACAAAAATCAATTTCCTGTAAGTTCTAAACCTTACTCTAAGTTTTTCCTCCTCAACTCAGTAAGAATACATTAATCTTCACATGCTTCTTCATATTATAAGTAAAAACTACTCATTTTTTCCTTTCTTCCCCACCCCAACACACTCACATTCAAACCAAATATGGCCAATATTTTCTATTTTTGCCCATTGTTTGGATGAAAAGTATTTTATATTTTAATCAGTAATGTATTAAATTTAATAGAAAATTTCAAAATTCTTTAAAAATATTATTTTGTGTGTAGTAAATAGCTACAGTAGACAATTTTATATATGTTCTTTGTCTCTTTGTGGTGACAAATTCTAGAATTTTTTTGTGTGTTATTTATTTTTAAATCTATTTTCTGGTCATCATTCATTCAAATAACTGAGGTAGCATTTAACCCATCCAGTATCTACAAGTGGTTCAGACACAGACCCACATATTCATGGGATATTCTGAGCTGTTCTTTGATGATTATTAGAACTAGGAAAGAAGAAATCATTTCTCTCCAGATTGATATACAATAGATGAAATCAGATATACAAGAGATTTTTTTTTCCAGGAAACAACGTGGTAGAGAAAAGCATCTTATTGAAGAAAGATGAATCTTTGGCAATGCCTAGATCCAGTTGAGAATGAGACCTGGTCTTGCAGTTTTCAGCCATTGTAGACAAACGTGTCTTTAGACATTTGCCTGTCTTAGAATGGTAGCTTGAGGAATCTACAATATGAAACGACTTGGGTGTAGCCTGTGCAATAAACATTGAGCTTCATGTAGATTCCTGGCCTTCAATTCTGTTGCCTCACTGTGGGCAGGCATGTTACTCCTATTATCCATGTGTTACTATTTTATTAGATCTAAATTCATGGCTATGAGCATTAACTCTGACCCACGACCCACTTGGTTAAGAATGGAACTATTTTGTTCAGTTTTAATAACTGAAAGTAATGGAATTAATTGATTAATCTCTCCATCACTGTACATATTTAGAATGCTATACAGAATAGCTTCCCATGGGTAGATATAACATGTATGCTCTGTGTAGAAATGAGCCTGTTGCCTATAGCTTTGTGTAAGGTCGCACAGTTACACAATGACATACCATGTCTGGATGATAAATTGGAGGTCTCAATGGGGTCACAAAGATCAGAGTTTAAATTTAAGAGTCTGACCTATATAGAGGAATTAGTTCACAGTTCTTTCGGTTTCAGTTAGATTACATAAAAGGTTAAAATGAAGACAGAAGTTAATTTCTATGTGACAGATTTCTTGGGGGAAGACAGTGCCACCTATCCTAGAGTACGTGGGGACTGGAGATAGCCAATGCTATGAAAGCAATCAGAAGATAAAAGGAAGTGTATCAGAGTCACTACATGTAAGGAGCTTGCTGTCTCACAAATCGACACAATTGGAAAGAGACCGCTTGGCTAGCGGTAAAACAAAAATAAACCAAAAACCTATAGTTTGCTACTGTCATGAAATTTGCCAACTTACCTGTGTTCACATGGAGTTTCAGAACAATCTTTGTTTATATATTTTCCATAGTAAAGTGTGCACCAGAGGATCGAAAGGGGAAAGAGAGAAAGGAGATGACAAGCAGGAAGAAGAGGTGAAGGAAACAGACAAAGGTTAATAATCGTGCCTTCTTGGACAGTGAATACCTAACTTCCTCAGCAGTGAGATGCAAGCGTTTCTGGCCAGGAAGCCAGAGTATCAGAGCAGGTGAGATTTTCAGTGGGATAAACTGTCTCAGACACTCACTTATATTTTCAGTACAAGACTGGGGAACCTGTGAAAGCCCCACAAAAACTTTACTCCAAATACTACAGGACATGGAGAAATTAAATCCATTTTAAGATACTCTGGACAATTTAGGGTTTTTTTTTTTTTTTTTTGCATTCTGATACATCATTCCTTTTCCTTCTTGATTTTAGCAATGTCAGAAATTCAGGAAGCACAGTGAGATAAAAAGGAGGGCCATGCTCTTTTCCTCAGCTCTTCACTGACAAAGTTCTAGGGCAAGAAGGAACACTGTTCACCACTTTGTATTTATATAAAATTTTTACTTACATAAATTTATACTTAAATTTTAATTGTTGACATTTCCAGGTAAAATCAGTTGAACATGTTCAAGAATTTTAAAAAACCTAAAATCTGTTCATGTTTTCACAAATGGAAAAAAAAGTCTTCCCTTTGTGAGAAAGTTTGAAGGAACCGTGAGAGGAGGAGGAACAGAAAGAGGAAGAGGATGATTAGGAGGAAGAGGACAAGAGGAGGAAGAGGATGGGAAAAGGAAGAGGAGGAAGAAGAAGAAAAGAAGGAAGAAGAGAAGGAGAAGATGGAAGAGAAGGAGAAGAAGGAGAGGAAGAAGAAAAGGTACAGGAACAAGAACAAGAACAAGAAGATTCTGGTTGATTTTTAATTTATTCTGGTGACAAGTATCAACTTTCCCAGAATTCCTAGCAATCATATTACTTTCAGGTCTTATAGAATTTGGGTATGTTTCTTCACTGATGTGGGGATGTAAAGGCTTCCACCTGCCTAGCTCATGACTGATGAAGACAAAGGCCAACAACTAAGTGGCTAAAGTATATAAACCCATAAACATCAGTTTAGATACCTTTATAAATTAATTTATGCAATGTCTTTTAATGATAATAATCATTCTTCAACTCTTCTTTATATCCACCCTCACTTTTGTTACTACCCCACCTTTGTGTCATGTTTTTCTCCAACCCCCCTTTAAGTAACTAAGTTCAATTTGTGTTACCCATGTATTCTTAGATGTGTGCTCTTTTACTTCGTGTTGCCAGTCTACAGGAAATATACTTTTAAAGGAAACCAAATTTTCTTCTCTCACTGTCTATTGTTGCCACTCATTCCTCAGTTAAGGATGGCACTTTGTGCCCACATCCCCTCTCCATGCTACAATTTTTTTCTCACTTGAGACTGTGGCGGTCTTGTGTCACAGTCATAGAGTGCTCATATCGATATGTACAACTGCCTTGTATCTGAAGGCCACTCTTTCCATATAGGCATCATAAATTCTGACTCATAGAATCTTTTGCCCTTCTTCTGCAATGATCTCTTAGTTTTAGGGGGATGAGATGTTTAGCATCCTTGTCCATCAAGGAAAGATAAATTAAAACTGCTTTGAGACTTTATCTTACTATTTTCAGAATGCCTAAGATTTAAAAATAAAAAGATTCTTTGAGAGTGTTGTTTATGTCCTTTTAAAAGTCCTCTATCATCATCATGAGAAGTGATTTTTATTCTGAATCCTGCTTTTCCAGTGTGATGTGGTGTTCAGTACTTTTGCCTTGGTCCTACTTGGAAGGTGTGACAGAAAGCTCAAGGGAGCAAATATGGCGACAAAATGTGGGACAGAAAGTCAAGGAGGGGCTGTCTGGAGACCAGTCTACCTTGGTATCCGTCCCATGTGCGGTCACCAAAGATAGACGCCGATATGGATGTCAGGAAGTGCATGCTGACAGGAGCCTGATGTAGCTGTCTCCTCGGAGGTCTGCCAGAATCTGACATATCCAGAGGCAGATGCTCGCAGCTACCCATTGATCTGATCAAGGGTTCCCAATGGAGAAGTTAGAGGACTGAAGGAGCTGAAAGGGTTGGTGGCCCCAAGAGGAGTGCAACAATACCAACCAACCAGAGCTCCCCAGGGTCTAAACCACCAGCCTGGGAGCACAAAGGGAGGCACCCATTACTTCAGCTGTATACTTACAGGAGGATGGCCTTGTCAGGCATAGTGGGAGAGGAGATCCTTGGTGCCATGAAGGCTGAACACCGAGCAGGGAGGAATTCGAGGGTGGGGAGGGGGGATTGAGGAGTAGGTGGGGGCACACTCTTGTGGAGGCAGGAAGGGGGAATGGGATAGGGGGTTCTTGGGTGGTGGGGGCAATGGGGTGAGGGGATAAAATCTGAAATGTAAACATAATATCCAATAAAAAAATATGAAAAAAGTAAAAAAAAAAAAGGAAACATTCAATCAAAAAAAATAAAAATAACAAGATGACAAATGCTGGTATGGATCTGGAGAAAGAGAAATCTTTACTCACTGATGGTAGAAGTGAAAACTAATAGAACTACTAAGTGAAGAAAGACATCTTCAAAAAGCTAGATAAAAATAATGATCCACCTATCACTTTTCAGTAGATTTCTAGTATCTATATCATGATATAGAGATACTGTCAGAAAAGGTTTTTTTACTGCTCAATTCGTAACAGTTAGGGAAAGAGTGGAAATTTCCACCTAAGTGGCCATCAATTGATAAGTACATAATGAAAATGTAGTATATTTACACAATGAAATATTACTCATCTCCAATTACTGCTTTTTTCATTATAGCATAGAATTGGAGTAAACTTCATTGTCCATAAACAGATGAATGGATAATGAAAATATAGGGTGTATACACACACACACATACTATTAAAGTCTGAAGAAAAATGCAGCTAGAATTTATTTCTGGAAAATCAATTGACAAAGAATCTATACTAAGCAAGGCCATATAGTCTCAGAAAGGACTGAATCACATTCTATCTCATTTGCAGAATCTAACCAATGCAATGTGTATATGCACACAAATGTAAATGTGGATACAGTATAACATGAAGAAAAAAGAAGAAAAAGTCTATTTAAAAAGAGACAGAATACAGGTAATGGATGAGTCCAAAAAGCTAAATATTATAATTCTCAGAGTCCTAACACTGTCATGGATTATTTTGGTGTTTGATTCTGGATAAGTATATAAAGTTAATATGAAGCTTCACAGCTTCCATTTTCAATAACAACTCAATCAGTACATAACTTTATTAGCTAACATTGTCTTTGGGTATGGTTGACACTTATTTATTTACAAGATTTTGAATAATAACATAAAATAAGTTAATCTTGTGCTAATAATAAGAACAAAAAAGAAAAAGAAAAAGAAAATGAACAATAAAAAACCCCACAAGATTCAGAAAATTTTCACATAACCATATGGTTGCTAGAAATAATCATCCCAAGTAAGGTAACTTAGATCCAGAAAGACAGATGTCACATGCTCTTTTTCATTGTGGATGTTAGTGTTGAATCTTTAGATATGCATATGTGTATGTTTCATTCAAAATTTCTGTATAGCTTAAAAATTAGTTAGGATCCATGGTGGAAGAGCTTTCATGGAGAGGGGGTGGTCACAGAACTCAGTGATATAAAGTGTTAAAGGATCAGGAAGAGTCAAATTAAGGGATGGAGAGAAGCTGGTGGGACTGAAGAGTGAATATGGGGAGAAATGAAAAATGTGAAAGACCTTTGGAAAAAGTCATATGACAATCTACTACTAAATAACCTTCCTATAAATAGACAATTATATACAGTTTTACACACACACAAACACACACACACACACACATAAAATATCTCTCAGCTGCCCATGTTTTAAAAATAGGAGATTTTAAAAAGTTAATTTATTACACATAGAGTTCAGTTTATATGTAGTTATCTATAACTATATAAAGCTATAGTCCATTTTACATGTGATTTTATACATAATATGTATAAAATATATAAAGTATATTATATAAATTTATTTATCATGTATAAATATTATATATAAATATATATAAATATATTAACTTGGAGTTATCCTCAACGTAATAATATCCATACTAGACACCAAAAACTAACAAATAAAATACCCGGTGTTAGGAACTGGTTTCCTCTTTTGCAGCTATATACCACTGACATTCCTAGGCATTATAGACTACTGCCAGGACTACTGGTTACCTACAAGAACTTGACGGTAAAACCATATATTCTGAAGACACTACATACTTAAGTCATAAAACCTGATAAAATTAAGGTGGTACTGACTTTGATTCTTCATTCCATAGTAGTTAGCTTTCATAGTGATAGAAGTTTCTCTGCACATTGGAAGAGAAGGAAAGTAATCATTAGTTTTACCCAGCTGTGAACCCAGCTACAATGATTGACTGCTCTGGCAAGACATGACCATTAGTGCATTGGTACCATGAAAGTAATAACCAACTGCCTTCTCATTGGATTAATTCCAGGTCTACAAGAGAACAAAAAGAAAAGAAAAAAAAACAGAAAAGAAACAACTTGCCACAGTATAAGAGCCAACAGCTTGTGGCTAGACAGGCCATGGGACATAGAGGAGAGCCTTATTGTTATTATTTTACTAAGTGGACATAGTATTTAAAAGACATTGAGTGGCTTTATCCCTATATCCATAGGTTAATGTGTCCCTCAACTCTCATCAGATAAGCATCTATTTACAGTAGATGGTAGTTAGCACATACAACTAATCAAGATGCCAAGAACAAAGGCTGCAACATGCTTAACACTAAAAGGGACATTTATATCACAGATCTCTTCTTGCTATGATGTGCATTTAGTTGGAGAGGAAGATTATACTGAGCACTAAGATTTTAAGTTCAATGTGCTCTTCTAATGATATTTAAAATATTAATGGAATGTTTAACAAGTATATCTCTAAAGTCAACTAACTAAATTAAATGTTTTGGTTAAAAAGAAAAACAAAGTACTTAGGTGTGACTGTTGTCTTGACTATTTCTGTTATTCTATAGACTGTCAAGAGAACAAGGTTCTCATATTAAGAACAAGAAATTAATAACAGAAAAAGGTAAGACTTTACAACAGAATTCCTGACACATTATGAGCACCTAATAATATATACAGAATAATTAAATAAACTAACAATAATTTTATAACACAGTACTTTTAAATATGTTCTAAATCTGATTTTGCCATATAGAGTTTATATAAACTGAGCATACAAGTGGCCATGTTTGAAATATTCTAACAGCTTTATTGAACTTTGTTAGACATAAGATAAGCCACACCATTTCAAGAGTACAACTAGATTTATTTTGAGCATGATCATAGTCTAGAGAATAGACATATTTATGCTCCCTCCCCAAACACTTCTGCTACTTCTCAATCAATGTCAGTGACCCAAGTCCTTCACATTCATAGTCAGAATATCTGTTTTCTCTTACAATGGATAGATTTACATTAATATTTTCTTTACATTTATTTATTAGCTAATAATTTATATGTGTGAGCATGTATGCATATGCCATGGGGTACATGTAAAATGAATTGTTTCTTTCCTTCCACCTTTATATTGGTTCTGAGGATCAAATTCTGGTCATCAGTTTTGATAGCCTTTCTGCTTGAATCATCTCAGATGTCCTTCCTTGTTTTAAAAGTAGGAGATTTTAAAAAGTTAATTAATATATTTCATATAGAGATCTGAAAATTACTCTCTGTACTCAATTCTTCCCAGCTGCTTTGTGGGATCTAGAAGAGACCTTGACTCCTCAGGCCTACACACAAGTTTCTCTATCCTCTAAGCCATATTGCCTTACCAAGGTTTATATTATTGAATGGTTTGAGAATGAGATGCACTGTACATAGCTCTTGGTTGTTGATAGTCGGCTGGCTTCTTTCAGTCAGCACAATTCTTAGCCAGGCAGCTGACCAGTTGGTTCTTTGTATGCTTCAGTGGTAATAACTGCAAATACATGCTCCAGTGTAGTTTCTCATTCACTTACTGATAGACACATAAGTTTGACTATTACAAGCAAAATTAACATGAGCATCTCTATCTAGATCTTTGTATGAACCTTAATTCTTTGTCTCATGATAAATTTAATACTTGGAAAGGCTGGATTTTAAAACTAGTTTGGATTTTACACTTTAAGAAACTGGTAAGTTTTCTTCCCAACCATATGAAAACTTCTTCTGTATCCTTGTCAATTCTTGTGGTTTAGCATTGTGTTTCAGAACTCATACAGGTCCTGTTTTACCCCTGTGCTTTTAATTTATAGTTTCTTCATGACAAATTAAACATTAGCAATAGAACTAACTTGTCTCCTGAGCTAAATTGTTATAACATAGCAATTATGGTTTAGGATCCACTCAATTCCTTTGCCTTTGTTTATATTTGATTTTCTTATTCAGTTTTGATAGTTCCAAGTACATTGTTGGCATATGTCAGATATTCTTTACATACATGTCACACAAATCTGTAATTATTCTTTTTATTTTCTCATCATCTTCTCTCACATATTAAAAGAGAATCTCAAATATTTTTATTTAAAAAATCATGTAAGTATACATTTTATATTGAGTATATTTCAACCTCACATATTGCCTATATTGCCTCCCTGCTCTAACATCCTTCAAACAAGTGCAGAAACTTAGAAGTTAAAGAATTGTTATGCTTTCATCAATCCCCATAAAGTCTGTGGATGTAACAGGACCATTCCTTTAAGCTTCCACCTCTATGACTACTCTGCAGTGATGAACAATAATCTGCAAATCTGTCCTTAAATGTATCTCCCTTTACCTGATGTCTATTTATTGAGGTATCTTTTTATACCAACAAGCAGAGAAACTAACACATCATTCCAAACCCATTAAAAGTGTATCTAGTGTTTCTTTTGTTGCTATTGGTTTTGTGTGATTTGTAACATGGTCTCACATTCTGTAGCTTAGCTTGCCTCAAAACTAAGAGTGACCCTGACCCTCTCTCAGCCACCTAAGTGCTAGGGCCACAACTTTCATAATTCCATGCCTGCTGTATAATATTGTCATATCATTTAAATGAATCTCTACCTTTATATGTTTTAGGCTTTTACATGGTATCTAATTTTATTTTTATATTGAGTAATATTTTTTCTGTCATCATAACTCATATAACAAGGTTCACTCATATTCAAATTGCTAAGAAGAGAGGAAAGAAGAAAGGGCAGGGAATAGAAGGGGACTGAAAGGAAAGAGAGACACAGATTGGGTTTGAAGTAGTAGAGTGTCACATTAGTATTGGGATGGGAAGAATGACTAAGCCCTTTACCTTCTGTAATGCATGTCAGATGTCTATTTTGTATGAGGTGTATCTAACTATTCTGTGTCCTCTGTAATTTTCTTATTTTGTCTCTTAGGATAATTAAGTGACTTTATCAAAGAATATTACCTATTTAGTCAATGAAAGTAAAACCTCTCTAGCAGATTTTTGCATCTCTCAGATGGATGAAACTCTTTTTTTTTTAAGAATCATATAAAATGAGCTATGTGATTACTTCAGATAGAAGTAATTTTGCTCTTTCACCATTCAGGACTAATACTGTGGATGGATTCCCGTGAAGCTATGTTTCTTAGTCTAGAATTCTTTAATTCCCTCTACAAATTATTCTTTAAAAAAAGAGAAAGAAGGAAAAATAAAAGAAAAAAAAATAAATCAGCAACCCACAATAGTGAAGTTTAATTCACAAAATATGTATTGTCTAAATTTGCCCCATTTATATTCTCATTTTCTCTTAGCTTCTTGAATTTTATTCTTCACTGCATCTCTTTCACTACACACTAACAATATGGTATTTTCTTCTCTGACAATCTCTTGTCAAAGAGAGGTTTCACAAAATGTATATTCTAGTTTTCTCCCTATCTTCCTATGAAATGGATATACTAATACTCTCCTCAGGATACTCATTTGAGTAAATGGAAAGGATTTATTTTCTACCATTATTAGTTTTCACACATCCTAAGGTAACTCTCCCTTTACTATTAGCCAACACATTACATTATTACTCCTGTTTGCACTATTGTTTATTAGGGTAGACTTTCACCTAGAAAAACAATTTAAGCCTAATTATAAAGCCATATCAGATGATATATACTTTAAAGCTATTTGTGCACACACGTGTATGAGTATATGTTCCCTTCCAGCCTACAGGTATTATTCTCCATTTTACCATCTATTGAACACCATCAAACTTTCTCTGCATAAGTTTATTACTGTGTACATGATGAAGTACCATTAGTATCTTATCTTTCTAGCAGAACTATTTTTAATAAATTTGAATTTAATTTAGTTTTTCTTATTTAATTAAAAATAGTGTTTTTCATACAATGTATTCTGATCATTTTCTCCTCCACCAACTCCCAGATTTACCCCTCACCTTCCTACCTTCCCGACACCACATAATTTATGTCTGTCTCTTTAAAAAGAAAACAACAATAAAACAGAAGACACACGGCCACACATAAACATCTCCCCCAAAAGAGAAACCAAGATATACAGGCAAAAGAACAATTAGACAAAAAAAAAAAAAAAATACAAAGCAAACAACAAATCACCACTACCAGCAACAACAAAAGCCCAAACAAAGCAAAATAAAGCAAAGCATCTATAAAAATAAATACATTGAGTTCAATTTGTGTTAGTCAACTACTCCTGAGCTTTTGGCTGACAATGATGTGTGGTTAACATACCTAATGCGACTCCATTGGAAAGAGCTAAGTTTTCCATCTCCAGCCAATATCAGTTGTGGATAGTTTCCACTGTCCATCTCAGCACTGGGACTTGTGCAGGCCCCATGCTTGCTGCCACAGTCTCCTTACAGAATTTCTTAAAGACAGGGAGTCCTTCTTATTTTTTTACTTCGAGAATTTTTCATTAACTTCGAGAATTTTTGATGTATAATAGATGCATCAATGCCTTAATAAAATAATAAAGTATGTCTAGATGTATTACATATATTTGTGTCTGTGTTCATATACACATACACATGTGTACATATGTATGTATATATACATACATACACACGTATATCTATATAACTTTTTCTATTAATATATCTTGGGATTTAGAGACATTGTTTCATGTCTATTTTCAAGTTTGCTTCCTAACTCAGAAAATGTTAACATATTTTTTCTGTCTATGTTATTATTCTTTGTATTATACTATAATTAAACACACAAATATCCTCAAAACATAGCTATCTATCCATCTGTCTATCTACCTACCTATCAATGTGTGTGTTTTATGCTTTACTTCAAATGAAATCCTCATTTGAGTCACCTTTGAGTGGGTGACAGCTTCAGGTTAGGTTGAAGAGCAGACAGAAAATTGTAGCAAAAATATTATCTAGATAGGAAGCAAGATAAATCACCTCCAAGACAGTGTGTGCATGCATGTGGGCATTTGTGTTGAATAGCGGTCACTCACCTACATAGTATTTTACCATGATATCAAGAAAATCACATCTATACTTGCTTCATATTTTGGGAATTACTGTATTAAGAAGCTAGAAAAGATGTTTACAGACTGAACTTTTGTCTTACTCCTATCGCTAAGTGTCACCAAAACAATGGCCCAGATGTTTAATTGAGCCTCTCAGTTTATTGTGTACAGTGTGAATATATTTGCTTATGTTTTGAAGCTAAAACACTAAGAAGGATATTGGAATTCCACAGTTTTAATGCATGGTAATACTTTTAGCAAACTGGATTTACTAAGCTGTTACTCCAGTCGACCCAAGCATAAGCTGCACAAACCTCACTTGGTCTCAACCTCTATTCTACTTTTCCAGTCTAATGTAAAGTATCTATATGAAGCAAATGAAATTCACTGTCACATTGTCATGTTTCCCATATACTTACACATTTACAGCCCAGACTTAAACCAAATGGGGTTTTGCAATTCTTGGCACTTTTAAAATATAAAAAATACATGACAATTGTTGAAAATAATTAATGATAAACGGCATTTTAGATACTGAGATGGAGCCCTGATTCAAGATGGTTTGTAACATGCAAAACAACCAATTCTTTGCAATATATATGCTCATTCATTTATTCCTCAAAATGCCTAAGCCACTTCTATACTGATGAATACAATACAAATTTGTCTACCTTTGTTCCCTTCAGTGTCTTATCACCTACCTGCTGTTCTTTAATTTTCTTAGTTCTCTATGGCATGATTGAGATCTATCTATCTATCTATCTATCTATCTATCTATCTATCTATCTTCACTTCATCTATGCTACTGTGGCAATGCAAATATGATTCTCTGTCCTTAAAAAACAAATATGAACCTCATACTTTGTCATGCCTCAGCTACTTTTATATTCTTTGAAAAAAGTTACTTTAACCATTCTCTAATTAAAAGTGAAAATTAATGACAGTTATTGATCACATTTGACATTATTTGTACTTATTACAGTTACATTTCTCGGAAAATGTAATGTGTGCATTGGACATATTCAAGAAATTTATGTGTATATAGGTAAAAACACAGTAAGGTGTTACTTTATTTGTGAAAATAATTTTAGTTAAAACTGATGATACTTTTAGTATCTTGTAAAAAGTTCTTTTATACAGCCCACTTAGATACGAGAACAAACTCATCAAACTTGTTTATCTCTGTAGAATAAAATGTGTTTCATAGCCTAAATGTATATATATGTCTTCTAGGAAGGAGTGAGAAAGGAAACCATGAAATAGAGAACAGACGTAAAAAAGACTTTTTAGGATAGGGAAGAGTTTGCTCTTGAAGCGTTTGTTAAGGGAAGAATGATAGAGTGCTGAGGTGGGGTTGTGCTCCTTACATAGGTCTCTAAAACAGTTCTAAGCAGCAGAACACTGTGAGAAAATAATAATTTTGCTATCTTGAGACAAGAGACTTAGAAGTGTCCATACTGTTTGGGGGGCATGATTTTTGTACAATTGGAAGGACACTAATGGAGACATTATAATCTAGCTGAAAAGTGTTAAGCTTTGACAATGATAACAATGTGGGGAAGGTGGAGAATAAAAGGTGAGAGTCACCATGCAATCCCTAGTTCCTCTACTCTGCTTCTCTGTACAAGAGGCAACTTGTAGAATAAAGCTCATCTAAAGTTTTCAGACAATTTGCTACTAGAATGCAAACACTGTGAGCACATGAAAGTTCGGCTACAGTTCTGAATTGTTGAATTAGATTCTGGAGGTGGAATTGATTTGTCCTGACATTACAGAACAGGTTATTTTGAATACCAGGGTGTGAGTGTGTGTGCAAGTGTGAATGCAAAGGGGTTGTTACAGCTTCGTTTATCATCATAGGCAGAGGCCAGCTTTCATTTAATTTGTATCATCCCCTCTGCTATGTAAATACAACTTCCTTACTCTGAACTGGACCATAACACTCAGTCATTGTTGGGTATAGAGTTTGATGTTTCACTTTAAACACATGCATTGCCCTCTGGTTAAATTTAAAGTTCAATGTTAATATTGAGAGCTATATATGTTTTCAAACCCACAACAACAGAAAACACACTTCATAAGGGACCGAGTAGACTTAAGATTTCATCTTACACCTATCTGAATGGCTAAGATAAAAAATACAAGTCACAGTTCATGCTGGCAATGTTGTGGAGCAAAGGGAAGACCACCACATTGATGGTTGGAGTCTAATTTATATGTTAACTTTTGGAATTAACATGACAGTTTCTCAGAAAATTAGAAATCCATCTTCCTCAAGACATGGAAATACCACTCCTGGGCAAAGGACACTCCACCCTACCACAAGTACACTTGTTCATCTGTCTTCATTGTGGGGCAGTGGGCTGTGAGAGGCAGCTGGATACCTGGTCAAGCACAGGCTTCGGACTTCGGATACCATAAAAAGGAGGTAGGTGTTTGGCCTTGCTCCTGGGCCCTGGTTCCTTCACTTAGTGTCAGCCATCCACAGCCTCGCCCAAAGAAAGGTTTATGGTATTCGGCCACATAGCACAGGTAGAGGGTATGACTACAGGCCACAGAACCTCAAGCAATCTCCATATTAATGAGATATCTAACGGCCAGAAGGGTGGTCAATTAAGCATTCCTTCCCAGACCCTCCTACTTGCACAAAATATTTAACCTCTGGCCTGCCCTGAGGACAGGGTGTACAGCTTCATCCACTTTCTGCCATGAAAATAAACCTTTTAAAACCATGGGCTTCCTCTTGTCTTTGGGGCCTGCCATTGAGAACCATAGAGGGGGCCTTCAACCAGTGAGTCTCTGCCTAATCTCCCGCAGGAGGACTTCTCTATGTTCCAGCCACAGAGGCCTGTCAACTCAAGCAAGCTAACTGAGCCAGCCATGACCCAGCGAAGTGAAGTGAGTTGGCTCCAGCAAGAGTCACATCTACCCCTCAGGGCGCTGCGGAACAGTTCAGCCCCTATGCTCACCACTCCCCATCTCAGTCCGTCTGAAGTCACTCAACAGCACCTGGGTGTCCAAGGGCTGAGACCAGCCAGTCTCCAGCCAGCTGCCTCTGCCTGGAGACCCCCAATCCAAGAGCTCTGCCCCAACGGGACCTCGGACTGGGATCTCGGCTTGCCCAGAGTGGAGCTCAGTGGCTTCTCAAAGCCCAGCATCTGCCAGGTGCTGTGTGGAGTAAACTCAGTCAAATTCCCGAGCTTCTGCCCCCCCTGAGCCACCTGGGGCGGCAGACACACAGGACCCACAACTCAGCCTAACAGAACCCATGAGCTACAACCCCAAACTTCATAGCAGCTTATTTCTATTACCCAGAAACTGGAAACAGCCTTGATGTCCCTCAACCCAAGAATGGATAAAGAAAATGTGGTACATTAACACAATGGCGTACTCAGCTGTTAAAAAAAAAAAAATCATACAATTTGCAGGTAAATGGATGGAACTAGGAACAAAACTTTGATGGAGATAACCCAGACTCAGAAAGACAAACATGGCATGTATTCACTTATAAATGGATATTTATCTGTAATGTAAAAGATAACCATCCCTGTGAACCTAGAGAGCCTAAGCAACAAGGAGGGCATAAGGAGGAAGCATGAACCTCCATGGGAATGGAAAAAAGAATAGATTTTACAGGTGGACTAGGGGCACATGGTACTGTAATTAAGAAGAATGAGGTGGGCAAAGGATGGAGAGAGAGAGAGAGAGAGAGAGAGAGAGAGAGAGAGAGAGAGAGAGAGAGAGAGAGAGAATGAGAATGAATACTGGGAAGGATAACTTGTATTGGGGGTTGTTTCAGGAGTAAGTTAGAAACCTAGTCCAGTAGATTCTCCCAAGAATCTATGAGGGTGACCTTACCTAACATGCCTAGTAATGAGGGAGAAGGAGCCTGAATAGGTCATCTCCTTTAACTTTACAAGACTTCCAGTGGAGAAATTGGCTCATAGAGGCTGAAGGGACAACCAGGGACCCCGCATGTGTGTGACTTAGGTCTTCTGCATTTCAGTTATAATTGTGTAGCTTAGTCTTCTTTTAGGACTCCTAAAAGAAGTGGGAGTGGTGGGTGGCTGTCTCTGACTATTTTGCTACCTTTGGAACTCTTTCCCTCTTACTGGGTTGCCTTTTCCACCCTTAGTAGGAGGGGTAGTGTTTTATTGCAATCTGAGATGCCATGTTTGCCTGATATCCCTAGGAGGCCCTCCCTTTAGTGAAGGGAGGAAGAATGGGAAGAGGGGAGGAATGAGGAAGGTCCTGGATGAGAGGAAGGAGGGAAAACAGTGGAGAGAATAGTAAAATATTAAAAATAGAAAAGAAGCTGGGTAAATGCTTGTTGAAGTGGTTTTAAAAAGTTAAAATGGTGACTATTTGATAAAACAAAACAAAAAATAATTTCAAAAGCTGAGTATGAATGGCACTCTCTTCCCTGACTTGATAAAATAATCTTTTAGGGTACTTTTTTTTCACCTGCAAAACAGAGATATTATATTCCTCATAGAGTTGGTAATACAATTAAATGTGAAGCCACTTAATATTTGGTAATAAGGTTCAATAAATCCTAATAAAATATGTTCACCTAAAAGGAGAGAGGTTGTAATCAAAATGTTAGATTTCCCAGAGGGAGGCTTATCTGCTGTTCTCTAGCTGGGTTGATCCCCCAAATTTCCCCAAATGTAGGGAACTTGATGACATCAATTGTGGTAGTGGGAAACTATAATTAAAATAATTAATTTAATACATAAAATTAATCGTAACATTTTTATGTTTCTAATGTTCTCTCTCTCTCTCTCTCTCTCTCTCTCTCTCTCTCTCTCTCTCTCTCGTGTGGGTGTGGGTGGGTGGGTTGCTGTGTGTGTGCATGTGTGTGTTTTATTTTCATAATCTATAAGTTGGTCTTTCAGAGTTATAAACAATGTAACCATGAATGATCAAGAGAAACACAGGACTCTAAAATAAATACTTAAACAATTCTACTTTCACAATATCCTTGGCTTCTTGTCACTATCTCCATAGCCATCTGTTTAGTCTATGCACCACCATCACTAAACTAGACAGTTAGTACTGCTTGAATTCTAAGTCCTATAGTTCTGCTGTTCTTATGTCCTACACTAAATATTGTCTATCTGTACCTAATGATCTGCATGCATCCCCATCCCCTTCCTGCTCTGGGAATCTCAGAAGTAGTTTCTATGTCCAGCATCCACATGCTTAGGCTTCGACATGTTTGGCACATGTAAATTCATCTGTGGGAAATGGATGCTTGGAATATGTAATCTGTCTTTCCTTCCACACTGGGCAGTGGTTTTGTAAAGATTGT
The DNA here is from genome assembly GCF_011762505.2 of Arvicanthis niloticus. NCBI lineage: Eukaryota > Metazoa > Chordata > Mammalia > Rodentia > Muridae > Arvicanthis > Arvicanthis niloticus. The sequence continues at coordinate 80,243,605 of NC_047663.1, read as the reverse complement.
CTCTGCTTCTTAGTGTCATAGCTTCTGTTTCAAGCAGAACTTCTTTGACTGTAGTTATCTTCAGGATCCTAAAATTTCTTTTCCTGCCACTCGAGGCTGTTACTATATTAAGGATTTTTAAAATCTTATGTTGTATCTTGGCACCCATAGCTATGTAAAGTCTCCCCAATTAATTTAATTTTAATTGCCACCTATATTCTGCTATACCCTAACCAATACACATCTCACTTCTGCTCAACCACAACATTAAAAAGTAATTGACAACTACTCATTACATGTAGTGTTGGGGTTCATAAAGATAATTTTGTTCAAATATGTCCTGCACTCTGGCCGTACTACTTTCTTGTCTAATTGTCCCTTGAGATACCATCGATAAGATATTTAGTTAAGGATCTTATAAATCCCCTCCTCCCTCTCTTCCCTGGCCGTTAGTCTCCCTTATCTCCCCAATCTATGTTCTGCATTCATATCATACGTGTCTATATCTATCTATGTACTGTCTATGGTGTCTACACAAGAGAAAAGATACTCTACTTGTTTTTGTGTTCTCATTTATTATGCTTGATGCAACGATCTTCAGTTGCTCTCATTTCAAAGTGAAGGGCATCACTGTGTTATTCACTGTTATGCTATAAAACCCCACGGTGTACACTTATTTTCATCTTTTTTCTATGTTGTTCTATTCTAGAGTAGTCTCCTACTCCAGATCTTTGTCCCAGCCACCCAGATTCTGGGATTACAGGTATCGACTATGAATCTTAGCTATCAAATTACATCTATAGAAATAGAATAAGGCCCTATATTTCTTATCTATGGGACATAGTTTACGGGCCGTCTATCTTGCTAGGCCTTCTCTACATATGTGCACCTCAATCCTGACTTTGCTTCTGTTTTTAGTAGAAAGTCTGCTGTGTTAGTTTGAATGCAGATTCTTTGTGTCTACCTACTTTCCTATACATCTCAATGTGTCAAGGATTTAGAATCTTACTAGATAATATTTTATAATTTTTTGATAATATTGTATAATTGAGAATGTATGTTTCATTCTGTTGTCAATTCATTTATGTTTATATTCTCATTTTAGCATGTGTGTGTATTTTAACCTAATATTTTTTCTATTAATAATAATAATGCACTGTTTCTATTAGAACTGATAAACAGCCTAAAATCACAACATTTAGTAGATTAACCCAGGAGAAACACTATGAGTTCAAGGTCAACCTGCACTACACAGTTAGGACCTGAGACTTTGTTTCAGGGTCTCAAAGAAAAGAAAAGGCAGTGTTATTCTTTTCCTAGAGCACTTGCCTTAGATTGTACTGATTTTATATAATTATATTAATATGCTCTTTTAAAGCAAATCGCATTTCATATTGAAGTATCAAATGTCTGTCATTTAAAAATTGAAAACACAGAGTGATGAAGATTTAAAAATCTACTCCACCCACAAACATTCAATAATTTCATGATAATAACATGCCCATCATTTCTCTGCACATGTTTTATATATAATTAAGACAATACAAAAGTTATTCTTCATATTACTAAAATAACATCTCTTTATGCCTGTAAAATACATTAGACTGTATCAGTTATATCTAATTCCCTGTAAGACAATTTTAATTTGAAAAGATTAATTTTGACAGCTAAATAATGAAATTCATGTAACTTTTCACTCAGTAACTTGTAACACTGGATTCTATTGTGAATAACCTGACAAATTATTTCATACTGTATTTAAATAGTTGGTATAATAAACAAATTAATAAAATAAAGATGAATGATTATATCTGAGTGAAAAGAAAAATACACAATGAAAAGAAGCTTAAAAATAATCAATTTTATCTTCTATTGTAAAATTTTCTGTTGTCTTAATTTTACTAAATAACATTAGGAAATCCTATAGAACAATTTTTCAGTGTAAATCATAAAATTCTTGCCCTAAATAGACATACTGTATAATAGAAAGGCCTATGAACGTAACTATTTAGTACAAGAAAGCCTCTCAGAGAGTGGGAATGAGAGAGTGGGGTTTCAACAGAAGATACTTGAATACAGAATATACTGGTTTGCATTCATTTTAGTATTATACTTTATTTATTTACTTATGTATACTATGTAAGTGTGTGTGTGTGTATGTGTGTGTGTGTGTGTGTGTGTGTGTGTGTTAGTCAGAGGGCATCATACAAAAGTCAGCTCTCACCTTCCACAGTGAGGGTCTTATGGTTCCAACTGAAGTCATCAGACTTGGTGGAAATGGCCTTATTCCATGAGCATCTCAGAGCTCACTGCACTCACAGCTTTGGTGCTTTCTTTTAACACATTGCACATTTCCTATTGTTTCAGTTTCCATTTCTGTGATACGGGAAAGAAAATACAGTACCAAGGTCATAGTCATCAAATAATATGAATGTCTACCATCATACCTAGCACATTAGAAATTCTCAGTAAATGGTAACTATTGTTTATGTTCATTATAGACTTAATCCCATGAGAAAAATTAGTGAGACTATTTATGAATCCATTATTATGATAATTCTAGTAAACATTACTGAGAATGATTAGCACAGGGGCTAGGCATATAGAGATAAAGGTAACCAATGAAATGAATCCCACAGAAGCAAATACAGGAGTTGGCTACATAGGAAAGTAAGGGATAAGAACATCACTGACCTTGTGTCAATAAAAATATGTCATGTTCATCCATGTCTAACAAACAGTGAGGCAATCTGTGGACTTAACCTATCAGAACTGTTAGAAAGATTTTAAGATTATTCTTTTGCAACCCTAGAATTATGTGAAAGATATATTTTTGAATTTGTTCTGTTCTCATACAATAAATCCCAACGAGTTTCCCCATCTCCACTTCTCTTAACCCTACCTTCTCTCTTCCCTAGATCCACTTCTTCTACATTTCCCTTCAGAAAATATCAGCTTCCCAGAGAGATCAATCAAATATAGTATAATACAATCAATAAGACTAGGCACAAAATCCTCATATCAGGCATGGCGGGGCAAGGCAGATAAAGGTATCAAAAACACACCCATTTCCACTCTTAGGAGCACCACAAAACCACCAAGGTGATAACAATGACACATATGCAGGGAACCTAGCACAAACACATGTAAGTCCCTTGATTGCTGTTCTAGTCTATGCGAGTACCTATGAGCCATGTGGATCCTGTGAGGTGTGTAGGTTTTTTGATGTGTAAACACAAGTATATGTGTGGCAGTTTAAATAGCAATGGCTCCCATAGGCTCATGTATTTGAATATTAGTTCCACTTGGTAAAACTGTATAGAAAGGATTTGAAAAAGTGTCCTTGTTAAAGGAGGTGTGTAACTGGGGGTGAGTTTTGAGGTTTTAAAAACCAACGCTATTTTCAGTTAGCCCTCTTTCTTTCTGCCTTCTGCCTGTAGATCAAATGTAAGCTCTCAGCTACTGCTCCAGTTCCATGTCTGCCTGCCTACTGCCATGGTCCTGCCATGATGGTGATGGGCTTGAACCATCCAGACCATGAAAAGTAAGACAACATGGAAAAATTCTTTATGTTTAATTTAAAGGTAAGTGCACTTTAGCTCATTTTAATATTATTAAAAGTCATTGTCTGAAAAAAGAAAAAAATATATTTCATGTTTTTTGAGGCTATTAGACCACAATTTTCTTAAACTCTAGGTAATAGTAGGTATCTTAGAAAAAAATCCCAGCAAACATTTTTATTTGACAAAGGCAAAGTCCCATGGACATGGAACATGATAAAGAAGAAACAAAAAATAACTCTTCTCAGTATGAAAATAAGTCTGAGAACTTGGAGAAATGTAAGGGACTCTCTGAGGAAGACAGTTTCAAATTCTGAAAGAAAACAACTGTGAAGTATTTTATTTACTATAAAATTATCATAAATATGAATTATATAAATATGCCAAGTCAAAGATATAGATTTATATGAAGTAAAGCATTATCTAACAATATGCTGTCTATAAGACAGTCTTTCCAAATGCAGTTGACAAAGGTAGGTTATTAGTAAGTAAAGGCTTAAGTTATACCGTGCAAATTTGAACTGGCAAAAAGGATTCAATACATTGAGATTATAAAGTCTATTTCTGTTCCAATTACTAGAGTAAAAGAGATTGCTCTATGGTAAAAGACACACAACAACTGAACAACAACAAGAACAACAAAATCCAGGCACACAATGTGTTTTGATTAATCAGCCGTAATCATGCTTGTAGGAAATATCAGACTTTCATGATACAAGAGGCAGAATTGATACAAATAAAATTTTTAAAAAGTGTTATATGAACTTTTTCCAGAAAAAAAAGTATAATTGTCTCAGCTATGGCCCCATTAATAGATGATAAAAAAGAGTCCAAAGGAGTTGAATTGATAACCAGTAAGCATCATTAGAACTACTCATAGAAATATGAGTAAGAAGTTACTTACAGGGGCTTGAACAATTTACAAGTGGTTGTACCACTGAAGAAATTGTCTTTCTATCAGCAACATATAACTGCTTTTACATCTTCAAGTAGGTCCATGACCTTATGAGTCTCTTTCCCAATTAGACCTCAGTAAGGACAGGCCCATAAGACACTTATCTCCATGATGAAATGTTAATGAAGATACCCCAAGATAGTATGTCTTTATATCTGCACCATCTTTCCAACTTTCCACAATCACAATATCTAGTGAGTTAATCAGCCTCGTAATATTTAGGTGACTTTTTCTTAGGAACAAAATAAAATTAATTTTTAGAATAAATACCACAGAAAGATTAAAAATATTGTGTTATCTGTATAACACAAAGTTTTCCCAGATTTCTATTGCCAATGCATTTATGTACATGTATCTCATAACTATTTTTATCGTTAACATAGTGTTTCTGTAAGAGATTACCACAGTTATTTTAATCAGATCTCATTTGTCAAAAGTATGTCTTCTTTTGAAAAATGTAATTATACTGAAAGAGTATTCTTACTTACATTCCTCACTCCTTAGGATAAAATCTAGATATGACTATGTACGACTATGTAAGAGAGCATATAGACATTTTTCTTTTAAAGATATTACTTTATTTTTAAATTGTTTGTGTGTGTGTGTGTGTGTGTGTGTGTGTGTGTGTGTGTGTGTGTGTAAGCCAGGAATGTGAGTAAAGGAATCTGCAGAGACCAAAAGACAGAAGGGCATCCCTTCTTCTGGAGTTACAAGTTAATTTTAGACATTATATATGAGTGCTGGGAACCAATCTTCAGTCCTATATAAGAGCAATTGGTACTCTTAACTTCTGAACCATCTCTCCATGATTGCCACGACTGGTATTTTTTTTTTCTTTTATTATGGGTTATTTTATTTATTTACATTTCAAAAGTTATCCCCCTTCTCGGTTTCTCCTCCTCAAACCTCTTATCCCATCCCTTCTCACCCTGCATCTATGAGCGTGCTCTTTCACCCATCTACCCACTCCCACCTTATTGCCCTAGCATTCCCCTATGCTGAGGCACTGAGCTTACAGAGGACCAAGGGCCTCTCCTCCCACTGACGCAATCTTCTGCCACATATGCACCTGAGGCCATGGGTCCCTCAATGTGTACTCCTTGGCTAGAGGTTTAGTCCCTGGGAGCTCTGGGGTGTGAGGAGCTTAAAATATTTGCAACCCCATAGAAGAACAACAATATCAACCAACCAGATCCCCCAGAGCTCCCAGGGACAGTTTTCTTTTGATGGCGACTGCTGCATTCTGTTTTAGAAAGGTGACCACCATCGAGGTAGCTTTGTTGGTGGGGTTTGTTTTATCTTACAAATCAAATCTCACATCAAGAAGTGGAGCCTGTTCTGTAGAAAAGGAGCCGTGTTCTCACATCACCACTGTCAGTGTCACAGTATGAAAGCAGTCAGTTCTGAAGCCGACTAGCAACAATCCTGTTCTCTTCTACCTGTGAAGTAGGAGCATGGAGACTGTCATTCATGATATGCTAAACAGCTAATGCATTCTTAATTCTTTTTGCAAGCAAAGTAGTGGTATATTTGTTACAGATATTCATGCCCAAGGGAATGATACAGTTTCTTGAGTGAGTTTTGATTTTTAAATAGGAGATTTGTCAGATAGCATTTGGTAAAAGGAAAACATAATGTGGTATTTTCCGGGTTTTGAAAAAGGCATAAAAATATGTCGGGTAAATACATCAGGTAAATAATTCTCTCTTAGACATCATGGCTATGGATGTTTGGCATTTCATTTTGGAAATAGATAATAAGAAAATAATTCACATATATGGTTCTTCATGAAGACCACAGTGGGTCCTCAGAGATGGCTCCATGGACAAGGCACTAATGACATATACTAAAGATGAGTTTCATACCCAGTACCCACCTAGTAAAAGGGAAAAAACCGACTCCTGCAAGTTGTGCTTCGACTTCCACAAATGCCATAGCACTGTGTGGGCCTGTGGAAAGCATCCCTGTCCTCATCCCAAATAAAACGAATGAGCACAATGGTTCCAACTGTCTTTTCTAAGGACAAAATGACCCATGGCACATGAACTCTGTTTATGAGATAGACTCGATAGTGTGGCCAGTTCATAATTTAGATATAACTACTGCTGAGACTTTCTTAAGGCTCAAGTGGCTGGTGATAGCCACATCCACCGGGTCCCTTTCCTGTTTTCTTAAAATGCACATGCCAGGGCATCACTGTCTATGATGCACATGCCGGGGCATCATTGTCTATGAGGCAAATGCCAGTAAAACACTGTCTATGAAGCACATGCCAGAGCATCCCTGTCTATGATACATGAGCCAGGGCATCACTGTCTCTGAGGCACTCTGATGAACTCCTTCTGCAATGCTGAACTCCTCTCACTTTACCTAGGCATACAGACCAGAAGATGATTCTGTGCAATATATAATCTCCAACTTCAGTTGATCTAACAAACTACAATATATCATTACAGAGAGTAAAGAAAATTAAACATAAACCTCTAATCTAAGATTTGGTTGCAATTTTATACGTAACAACAAGATCACAACCTTGGGTTTTTGGGAGGGAATGGTATGTTTTCATCTTTTACTCTGTGTTTCTAGATTCCTCCTGGTGTCTGAATTTTCTTCAGACCTGTTTTCTGGATTCAGAAATCTGGTCATCACCTCCATTTTCCTGCCATCCTGAGTCTTTTTTTTTCCAGGACAGATTGTAAGAACCAGAGATCAGGGAGGCTGCTCTGAGACTACATCTAGTAACGTCAGAAACAACTTCCTTAAAGTCTCAATGACATTACTGCTCAAATGTGATCTGAACAAGAATGACACCAATAGACACACCAAACTAGCTAGGGAGAAGCTCATAAGGCCTCATTCCTACAGACAGAAATATATCAATGCTGAGGAATGCTAGGAGTTTGAGAGGTGTTCTTCTCCAAAGAAGAGCACACCAATTTATCCATAGTCGAATGTTCATCCCTGGAAACATAATTCAGGTAATATTATATGGACTGAAGAGGTTATGTTTCAGAATATATATGTGTATATACAATTAATATAACAACAACAATTAGTATAACAATAGGTCCTGACAGGAAAATTTGGTTCTCTGAGATGTTCTACCCAGCAGCTGACTTAGACAGATATAGACATCTGCAGCCAAATAGTGGATAGAGCTTGAGGACTCTTATGGAAGAATAGGAGGAAGGACTGCAAGCCCTGAAGGGGATAGGAACTCCACCAGAATACCAACAGAGTCAACTTGGACCCTTGAGCCTCAAAGAACATACATAGGCTGAACTTAGGCCTCCCACACATATGTATCAAATGTGCATCTTGGTCTTCACATGGGTCCTGAACAACTGGAATGGGCGCTGTCCCCAAAAGCTGTTGCCTGCATATGGGATATGTTCTTTAATGCACTGCCTTTTTTGGCCTCAGTGGAAGAGAAAGTGCCTAGCCTTGCAGATACTTGAAGTGCCAGGGTAGGGAGATATGGAGGGGTGGGGAATCTGCTCAGGGGATTTAGGGGATGGGGGATGGTTGTGAGGGATGGGATAAGAATTGGGGGAGGAGTGACTGGGAGAGAGGTGGTGAGCCAGATGTAAAGTGAATTACTAAAAGCTAAAATTAAAAAGAGGCCATAAATTTGAAGAGCAGGAAGGGGCATATGTGAGGAGTTTAGAGGGAGGAAATGGAAGGGAGAAATGTGATTTTATTTTAACTTCAAAAATTAAAAGAAAAAGTTAAGTGAGTAAAAAAGTAATATTAACCCCAAAATAGTAAAGCAAGTCCTTAAAAAATAACTGATATAGAAATATCACAGACTTAAAAGTCAAGTGGCATGCAATGTACCACTTGCAAATATCATCTCAAATTACCCTCCCCCCCCCAAATAGAAGCTGATCAGCTGATCAGCCAGATTCATTAGGATTAAGAGAAAAGGAAATTAAATGGAAAGGAAAATGAGTGAGACAAACATAACGTAAGAGGAGAGGAATATTTGGTGCTCAACTTGTGTATTTCATCTTATGATAATTATATTTTGTTATGCTGAGAGTTTCTACAGGCATGTAACACAGAAGGCAAATGCTACTCAAAAAAGAAATTCCGTTTCCTCTCATCACTACAAGACTTTCATGATCAGCCTCTAGTTTGATTCTGATAGTCACTGAGTATGAAGAACACAAAGAGCATGTGAAATAGTCACACTCTCAAGGGGATAACAATGGGAGGCAGAAACAGAGAAAAGTCACTACACACAAATTAGGTGTTAGAATATATGAGAAAATAGTCTCTGAAGTGAAAGGATTTCAGAGATGAAGCTGAATTACAGCAGGACAGGGTAAGAGTTTTCACAGCCTATAATGATGACCTTTAGATGTTGGCTCTGTCACTAAAAGAATTGAGACTTTTAGGAGCGTGTCTTCATGTTATTATGTGTTTTTCATTGCTTTTAATCTGATATTTTCTATAATAAGGTTTAACCCACAGAAGCTTTTTCATGATTAAATGAGAAAATAATGAATAAAAAACATTCAACTTTCTGAATTGAAACACGTGCTTATAAACAATATGTCATATGTTGCCTTTTAATTTTACTTAATTTTTTTAATTGTATGTGCATGATTGTCTAAGTCAGATTCCAGTTGTTTTCATCCTTTCCTATTCTCTGTATTTACTTTTCTATCGCTGTGAAAATCACCATGGCCAAGTCAACGTATAAAAGAAAGCACTTAGTTGGGGGCTTGCTTACAGTTTTAGAGTGTAAAACTACATGATCTGCATTGTGGGAAACATGGCAGAAGTCAGGTTGACAAGGTACTAGAGTAGCAACTAAAAGTTTGCCTCTTATCCACAAGATGGAAGCCAAAAGATAGCAAGACTGAACCTGGTATAAACTTTATAGGCTTTTGAAATCTCAAAATCCAACCCTGGTGGCACACCTCCATTAACAAGGTCCCACCTCCTATTCCATTCTAAACAGTCTAACAAACAAGCCATCTAATATACAAGCCTATGCTCCGGAGTTGTTCTAAGTCAAAACAGCGCATGAATGGTTCTCAACCAGGGGGATCATAACCTTTTTGGGGGCTGAACAAACCTCATAAGGTTCACATATCAGATATCCTGCATAGTAACTACTTTCATTACTATTCATAATAGTGACAAAATTACAGTTATTACTTAGCAATGAATTTATGACTGGGGATCACCACAACAGGAGAAACTGGTATTAAAGGATGACAGAATTAACATTGAAAACCACTGCAGTATACTGTCTTAGCTTCTGAGATGAAGCCTTTAAGTGAACCTGGAGCTCCTAGATTTTGTATTCTCCACTCACTGTATCCAGTGCTCAGGATAACACATGCATACCACTATCTCCTGGCTTTTGTATGGGTACCAGAGATCTAAACTAAGGTCTTCATTCTAGTATACCAAACCCTTTATCCACTGAATCCCATCTCCAGCCCATAATTTTACATACCTAAAGTCTTGTATTATTCTTTTCTTTGACATTTTGATGTCATACTTTTATCATAATAATTATTTTTGACAGTTTCAAGTATATATAAAATGTATTCTGGTTATTCTTATTCTCTAACTTCTCCAGTCTTCCTCCTGTGTTTGCTAACCTCAGTTTTTCTGAACAAGTCTTTATCTATCATATTCACATGCATTTGTTTTGTTTTTTGAAGGGTATTATGTCTTAGTTACTTTTTTTTATTGCCCTGACAAAACATCATTCATGAGCAATTCATTAAAGTAGGTGTTCAATTTAGCTCAAAGTTTCAGAGTCCATGGCAGTGAAGTACAGAAATAGAGGAGAGCTCACATCTTGATCCTCAATCAGTAGACAGATAGAAAGACACTGGGAATCATGTGGCTCTTTTGAAATCTCTAGCCCTGCTTCCAAAGACATTCCTCCTCCAAAAAAGTCTCACCCTCTAACTCTTCCCCAAAAATCCACCCACTGAATACCAAGGATTTATAAACATATGAGGCTTGTTTGGAGTCAGCGGGTTAGGGGGAGGGCATTCTCATTCAAACCACGACAACTGTCTGTGTATCTACAGGTTTAGTGCTGTCAGCTGGGGCCTGGGAGTCTGGTGGGCTCACCTATGTATACACAGATGAAGACAGTGACTGTCCTTCTTCCAAAACTTACCAGTAGTCATGTGCCATCCCAGTAGAAGCCACTTTAGCTACTGTGGGACCATCATTGCAAAGATTTTGTCATACTCAGAATACAGCATGTCATTGTCCTTCATTTCCTGCATAGTCAACCACGTTAAGTAAGCCATCATTTATTTCTCTGTGTATTATAAACATATGTTAGTTAACTGAGACAAAGATAATTGTTTTAACATCCAGTATTTTAAAAACAGGCAATGAAATTCTTAGTATCCCACCCTTCTCTGCTCACCATTTTCGGTACTCATCACCTGACTACTACTTCTTCTTCTTCTTCTTCTTCTTCTTCTTCTTCTTCTTCTTCTTCTTCTTCTTCTTCTTCTTCTTCTTCTTCTTCTTCATCATTATTATTTTATATATTTATTTATTTTACATTCTTCCTCTCCTTCAAGTCCCTCCCTCATGTCTCCTCCTACCCCATCCACTGTTTATCTCCTTTTCAAAAAAGGGGAAGCCTACTATTCATATCAACCAGCCTTAGAATATCAGGTTGCAGTAAGATTAGGTGCACCTTCTTCTACTAAGGCTATAAGAGGCAGCCAGTTAGGAGAAAGGGATGCAATGGTAGGCAGTGTAGTAAGTGACAGCCCTGGCTCTCTCTTTAGGAGTTCCACGTGAAGACCCAGCTGCACAACATATGCTTAGAGGGCCTAGGTCTATCCCATCCATACTCTCTGGTTACCATTTCAGGCTCTATGACATTAGTTGATTCTGTACATTTCCTTGTGATATCTTTGACTTTTTTGGCTCCTACAATCCTTCCTCCCCCTCTTCCACAGGATTTCCCAAGCTCCACTCAGTGATCAGGAACTCTTGCCCACAGGCCTAATGGTGGCGGGAAAGAAATAGCTATTGAGGTATCTTCTGACCTCCTTTACATATCTGCACTTACACATGGCAGTTATACACACACACTCACACACACACACACACACACACAAAACCAAATAAAGGAATAAACAATTTATTTGGTTGTGTGTGTGTGTGTATAACTGCAAACTCTGATACTCAGAGTGTAAAATGTCATATATATATATATATATATATATATATATATATATATATGAACTCTGATACTCAGAGTGTAAAATGTCATATATATATATATATATAATATATATATATATATATATATAATATATATATATATATATATATATATATATATATATATATATATAATGAGGACAGTGTTATTATGTTACCTAAGCCAGAGAGACATGGAGAAATGATTTAAACATCATTGATAAACATAGAAAAGGGATCTTAGGAAAATATTAATGAAGTGAATCCAGCAATACAAAAACAATAAAACACCTTGAATAATTGAGATTCATCTCAGAAAAGCACATGTGCCAACCAACCATACTATCTCCACTTTAAGTGTAGGAAACAGACAAGGAGGTCTCTTAACTACTTGTAATCAGCATTATCCTCGAGTTTTCAGCAAGTGTAATGAGGCAATAAGAAAAATGGCTATGCAAATTCGAAAGGATTAATGTATGTATCTTTATTCCCAAATGGCATTATTATGTGCATAGATAACCATGAGGATTCTATATCAAAACTATTATAACCAGTCCATTAAGTATGATGTCAACTATAATACTTTAGCAGTTGAAAGAAATTCTCTTGCATTTCTACTTTTTGAAAGTTTTTTTTGTTTGTTTTTGTATTTTTTTTAAATAAGTGTGAAATTTTGGAACTGGTTATTCTGAACAAATAAAATTATTGCATAATTATAATCTGATTATGCAGTGGGTTACAATGCTTAATTTCTAAACATTAAAGGAACTTTGAACTTTGAGACTATTCTCAATTGTATGGGGTTTGTGATAGTTTCCAAAGTAATTCAAAATTAGGCATGACGTCAACAATCAATACTACTGTAAATGTCTGCTAATAAGTAAAGGTAAATCAGCCTCCACAGCCATTCCACACATGTGAAAATTAGCGGGATGAGCGGTGCTTGGTCCTGTGGAGGTTCGATGCTCCAGTGTAGGGGAACGCCAGAACATGAAGGTGGGAGTGGGTGGGTGCCTCATAGAGGCAGGGGCAGGGGGAATGGAATAAGTGGTTTCCAGAGAGAAGACCTAAAAAGGGGATAAAATTTGAAGTGTAAATAAAGAAAATATCCAATTAAAAAAATATTCTGATTTAAAATATAAAAAAAATTAGCCTAAAATATCTAATAACCCTATATTGAAAAAGGAGATGAGGATCTTTGAAGACATCTTCATGAAAATGAGCATAAGTCACAGATGTTTTAAAAAAACTCCTGAAAAGCATTAATCATAAAAAGAGAAATTGATAAAGAGGGATTTAACAAAATCAATATTTTTCCTTTTTTGAAAGACATTCAAAAGCAGAAAGTCAAGCAAAATAGAAGGCAAAAATACAATCTATATGTCTGAAAACTGAGTGTGCCTATATATGTATATAATAATAGATTCTCTCTCTCTCTCTCTCTCTATATATATATATATATAGAGAGAGAGAGAGAGAGAATTTATATTTTAATTTAAAAATAGCAAAAATCTTTGTTCGAATACATTACAAAAATGCAGAAATAATCAATGAATACATCTAAAAAGCCTCAAGATTTTAAAACATCTATAGGATTCAAATTGCATCTAAAATGAGCTAGCACTGCACACTCAAGAGTAGAGTCAACATTTCAAAACATAACACCAGATGTTGGCAAGGTTACAGAGCACATGAACTATTACATATAGCTGATAGAAATGGGAAATGGTACAATAATTTTAGAGAGAAATTTTGCAGTTTTTCTTTAAAAAAAAAAAAAAAGTTGAATGGAGACCAGATACATAATCGAGCAATTTCAGAAGGAAACAAATTAAAAACAACAGACTCATAACACATGTCTACTAGGAGAATGGCACATGGATGTTTTTATTCATAATATCTAAAATTGCAAACAACCATAATGCTCACCCACAGGAGGGCAAAATCATACTCTGTGGTGTATCCCCACAGTAGAATATTTTTCAAGAATGCAAGGCAATAGAGTGGATGAGTCATTATGCTGAGTTAACGTAGTCAAATCAAGTCTGGGGTGCACATTTCTATTTATATAAAATTCTACAATAGACAAAATGAATTTATATTGGAAGAAAGTAGATCAATGGCTCTCTGGGACAGAGGATGGACATGAAAATGACTATAAATAGAAAGAATATTTTGTGCTAATGGAAATAACTTATATCTTTATTTTCATATTATTGAGTGTATGCGTTTATTAAAATTGGTACCTCAAAGTGGATTCACTTGATTACATTTAAGTTGTTCCATAATAAATCCAATAAATTTACACATAAGGAATGAATATATGCATAGTCAAGGATAAGGAAAATTTTGCACATGGTAGTTCTTCTTTTATATCCATTACAGGCAACTCCTATTTCTTGATTTTCTGCAGGTGGACTTAATTTTCTGTTTACCTTTTATAAAGTTTATACATCTTGCTTATTAGGAAATGAGTACAGAAAAACTCATGTGAGACCATATATGAATATATTTCAGACTTAGGTAATTTTGAAAGATGAAATTTAACCTTAGCAGCAATCTAGCATTTCTCTGGAAACATGTTTAATGTCCTGTTTCTTTCCCCTTGTAAATGCTAAATGCTATTCTTTAAATATTCTGGCAATTGTCAGCCTCTTTATGCGTCTATTTTCATTATTTGTAAGAATTGCTTTGTTCATTCCCAAGGCTCGACTACTTCATGCTCCTCATTGGATTTCAGTAACCTCTCAGGAGCCTGGGTGAGCCTGAAGGTGGAGCTGGTTTAAAAGTATTCATGGGTCCCTTTTTTTTTTTTCAGGCATTCACCAAGTCTCATAACAGCATTTTAAAAGATCCTTTATGACCTTGCCAACACTTGCTTCCTGCTTACTAGCAAACCTCTGATCTCACTGTTTAGTTTGCTGTGCCTTTCAGTACCAGTCTACCTCTATCTCCTCATGTACTTGAACTCTTTGTATTTTATACTTCAAGCTGTGCTTGGTTCCTTTCAAAGGCCAGAGTATGAACTGCATATCTCTTGCTACACATCTTGGAAACACTGCTAGTTACTGTTCGTTACACTTTTCCTTCTGTATAACCTTTCAAATTTCTTGTTGTTTTCCTTCTTCTGGTTGATTCCTAATGAGCATCTAAGAATAACCCACTGATGTTGCAGAGAAGTGCATCTGATTTCACTTTCATGGCAGCTAGTGTATTTATTATCAGCTGAACTTCCTAGTTCACAGGGTTTTATGTCCTTGGACACAAAATTGTTGAGTCAGAGGTAACTCTTTTTCTTGTAAAAGTCATAATTTTACTGCACTGTAATGATCAGCGGGTTAAAATTCACTAAGAGATGTAAACTTCTTAAAGAGTTTCCACTACCAAAGTTTTTTCTTGGTTAAGTGTCAGAGCTCAATTTCATTTGTTCTGATCCTATGATGTGAGAAATTGTATCCTGTAAGCAATTTTTTTTTAAAAGACAGCACAAGAGAGTGACCAGATAAAACACACAAGAGCTGGAGATGCATTCTCTTGGTTGCCTTTATTGAGAAAAAATGACTGCATTAAAATGTAGCTAACAATTAAGAATTAGCTAATGTTCACTAGACATAAATTTAACAAAAATGTCCTCTACTGTATGTCAATAAGGCACAGAAATGGGTTTCAAGTAAAAAGTGTAATAATAAGAAATTTTATATTACATTATATTTTTATGATGCTATTGTTCATGTTACTTTGTTTTATGTTTGAAAGCCTTTGTGCAAACTGAGATTACTGTAAATAACTTAAAAATAATAAATATACAATGTTGCTGCCTTGTAGAACAGAGGAACAATTCCCTCTTTTTTTTTTTTTTTTCCGTTTTATAGTTGCTAGCAGGCATTTTGAGTTCTATAAGTAGAAATTTGACCTAGAATAACTGTCATTACTCTCTGAACTATGACTGTCCATGAACTTCTTTGTGTGGCCTAAGAGTTCAATAAACATGTGTTGAATAAATGAATGAGGGATATGTATCATCCCTATGACCGATGCCTATTGTCACATCTAGAAGATGGAAGAACATAATGTCAATACTTTTAACATCTTTTTCTAGTCTATGAGGAGATAAAATCTTAGGAGATAAATAACTTCTCTGCTCTCTTATCTCTTGCTTGCTCTCTTTCTCTGTCTTTCTCTCTCTTTCTTATTTCTCTTTGTCTCTGTGTGTCTCTATCTCTCTATCTCTCTTTGTCTCTATCTGTCTCTGTCTCTCTCTCTCTGGTGTATGTGTGTGTATGTGTGTGCTGTTGTTGTTGCCTACTGAGACCAGAAAATGGCAGGATCACATCTTCTGTAGTTGGAAATTCAGGTAGCTGTGAGATATCTGAAATGGGTACTACGAATGGAACTCTGATCCTCTGAAGACCAGCACCATTTGCAGTGATTGAGGCATTTTACCAACTAAACACATTCTTTTCTACAGAAGACAATATTGTGTTTAAACTCTAAGGGAATTAAGGGGTACCAGAAGTCTTTGTGCGTTTTTCTCCTCAAAGGGTGTCATGGGAATTCTGGGTAATTAAAAATATATAGAACTCATCAGAAGTCAGCAGTCACAGACAAAAAGGTGCCATGATGTGAGCTAAACTAGTTTTGTTTTGTTTTTAGAAATGTGCAAATACTTGTTATTAAAGATATTCCCACTTAGAGACAAATAGTAGAGAAATGCAATGTTCGGTGATGTTTTCTGTGACCAAGATAGTTCGCATCATGTGAGTTTGCATAATATCTAGGAGTTACAACCTACAACCAGAATTCAGAATGGTTTTGCATATTCATTTGCCTTAATATATATATATATATATATATATATATATATATACATATATATATATATATATATTTGTGTTGTTATAACAGAACCCACCCACCCTTGAATATAGGGACATTTATAAAAAAAAAAAAAAAAGATACATTTCTAACAGTTCAAGAAGCTGAAATCCTCAGATCAAGATGTTGATGTTAATAAACACGGGACCATTGTGATACTTTATCCCAAGGCAATATAAGAGGGCAGAACAGGTAGGTGGACAGAGTCACAGAGGGCAGACTCACTTTTGTTAGAAGTCGAATCTTTCTGTAACTGATGGATCCCCATGATAGGAACATTCGTCCATTCACAGGCACAGTCCTCACGCCTTAATCAACTTTCATGAGACTCATGCATACCAATACTGGCCCATTGAGGATTACCTTCTTAACATTTGAACTTTGAAGGAATCATTCGTTCACTAAATATTTAAAATCAGAAAATTTTCTGGATTCTAAAGGTCATATACTGAACCACAACACATGGTTTCTTGTATCCTCAGGAATATTTGGTTCAGATTTTATCTTTAAAAGCAACTGCGTACCAGCAATTGATTGAAAATCTAAATTAGTAATAGAGTATTACATTTTGTAATAGAATATTATAAATTTTCTGGTACTTGAAAAACAGTTATATTTTGAGTAAGCCACTTTGTAAGCTACGGAATGTATAATTGGTAATGTTTACATTCTGGTTTCTCTCTCTGGGTGAGAAGGTAACCCCTTCACTTAAATACAAACTCCTGAAGTATAACTATGGGGATAATTCCAGATGATAACAGAAACCCACTTGGACTGTGAGGCAACACAAAAGCAAGTTCAGATCCTAATGGTGTGAGAGATACAATCAAGTAGGTTGAAACGGGATGTACTGAAAACATCCTACATCAGATCTGCTGTTGTTGATGGCTCTGTTCTTCCCAAGGCACCTAGAGTCCACATATACTTCCTGGATGGCTACATTAACACCTCAAATTAGGCACTTGCTCTGACATACTAGCTTTTATTTTTAAAGGAAAGTACGGTTCATGTATTTTGCTTTCTTTTTCTTGACTCACAGTATTCTTCATTTATAGTATTTCTAGGATGATGGGTTGAAAAATACTTTTTACTTTTAGGAAGTTCTAGGCAATTATAACATAAATTTTGGAGAGAGTTATCCATCCCCAACTTTCAGTTCTGTGTTCTGTGTTGAATGTAGGTAAAGCAAAGAGTAAAACACATCTAGCAAGATCTAGCTTCATTTTTAAAATTGGCTTTGACAATGACAACTAAATGTTTCTATCTTCCTCATCATCTTCATCAAGGTGGGTTTCACAATTAGAAAATAAATTAGAAGTTCCAAAGAGGTATCAGTCACTCTAGTCTACAAGTTCATTTCTGTTGAGCAGTGAGCAGATCTCTTTTCCTGTCAATTGCCTTTTGTAACCCCCCCAAAAGAAAGTTTCTGACTGACACGGATGAGAATTTCTTTACATTCGATTTTCAGTATCCAAGGGACTCTGGGACTTGAGACTATCAAATTAGTGTCAATTTGAGGCATCTCTGAGAGAGGAAAGGAAAAAGAAAAAAAAACCTGAAGATTACCTGACTTCGTCTTCTATGTGGTCTATTGCTAACATCCAATCATAGCAGTTGTCAGTCACAGAGAAGGGCATTATACTGCAATGACTGGGTATCTCTTTAATTACAGAAATAAATAAGCCCAGCTCCCCTAGCTCTCTTCTTAACAGCAGCAGCCCATGAAATGGGAAACTTTGAATTTAAAGCACTGCACACCAGAGGCTGCAGCAGTTTCTCCTGGTTTCTTTTCTGATTGTCTGACCAGAATATTTCCTTACAGACAGAGGAAGTGGATGAGGGCGGGAAGCACTTTTCCTCAGCTTCGGTAGCAGTGAGCTGCATTCCCTCCCCCTTCTCTGGCTTTGTGAAGGTAAATGGCATTAGAAACTGATGATCTTTTCTTAAAGACATAAATGGCTTTTTAAATTCTCCCTAACAATAAAAACATTTAGAGTTTGAGCGATCAGGGAACCAGCAAGCATGTGATGGTATTCTCCTTGAATGACAGAAATATTTATTCCTCTTGTTGAAAATTCTAAAAATTATTTAGTGAGGATTCAGAGGGGCATAGATGTGGAAGGCTTAGATTCAAGGAAACTCTTTGAACTTTAATATTTCTTAGGAGCCTATGAAGTCATTATCCCTGTATTTTTCACTATAAAATAGTGTTGTTATTAGCAAAAAATAATGTTATTGATATAGTAAGAATTTGTTTTCTTTCTTTTAGATTTTATTTACTTTATACATATGAATACACTGGTGTGTCTTCAGACACACCAGAAGAGGGTATCAAATCTCATTACAGATGGTTGTGAAATGTGGTTGCTGGGAATTGAAATCAGGACCTCTAGAAGAGCAGTCAGTGCTCTTAACTGCTGAGCCTTCTCTCCAGGCAGAAAATTTGCATATTCTTGCATAATGTGCACAAAATTGTAAGGCCTACAAAGGTCAATAATGTAGCATTTTATTTAGAAACATTAGCGATCAGTAATGCAAATAAGTCAACAACAAAATAGTGATGACTTTATAGAGAGGCAGGTATAATTATAATGTCCTCTAGAAGTTGAGAAGCATGAGAAACAAGCATCTCTAGATAAAAAAAAATGGAAAGAATTCCCTGACATGGCATTTACACTGCCCATTTGGAGGGCAAGCATAGTTTATATAGGTAAAAATGCGGGGGTGGTCATCTTGAGACTGGAGAGAGAATAAGAAGTAACTTCTATGGAAAAGCAAGATGGATATATTTTAGAGGGCCAGAGACATGTTTGTCACAGGATTGAGCATGAACAGCTGCAGAGCTTTGAATACTGAGGTAAGGAATTTGGGAGACATTTTGTCTCCTTAAGTAAATAAAACCCATGGTTAGTGTGGAGACAGAGAAGAAATGCCATTACTAGGAGGGTTTAAATAAAGGTATTTTTACTGCTATGCTTTCCAAAAGAGAACAGTGTGAATTATCATGATCACTCACTCAGTAAAGTGTTTGTTTTGTGAGCAAGCATAGGAAACTAAGTTTAATTCCCAGAACCAATATAAAAGAGCAGGATAAGGGGACATGTATTTATAATCCAAGATTCGGGGAGGCAGAGACCTAGGAATCACTGGCTATCCAGCCTAGCCTACTTAAAAGAGTTTCAGGTCAGGGATGCCAGGAACTACACCACAGGTGTGCTTTGCCCTCTATACACATACAAATGTATATTTACCTGCAGTAAATGTAACTTTTATTTCCTTCCTTAGATGTAATTGTCATCTTGGAGGCTTACTACTGGATATACAAACACTGTCTAGCTCTTTCAGAACTCTTGTTGGCTAGTTCAACTCAGCTATTTTGGCCCAAGCTGACTGATTCACGTTGGTCTCTCTCAGCTTCTCATTGAATTACTCTGCTTCACTTGAAAATCAGTCTGTCCATCTGTTTTAATTTTCTGGCTCCTTCTCATTCTCTGGCTTATTCAATCTTCACCTGTAACCTATTTCTATAAAACTGACCAAGTAAAACTGCCTCTTCTCTCTCTCTCTCTCTCTCTCTCTCTCTCTCTCTCTCTCTCTGTGTGTGTGTGTGTTTGTGTGTGTGTTTCTCTGTGCTACTTTGTTAAGTCTTCTCATTCCTGTGCTATTTTTATGAGTTGGGCATTTCCTATCTGTGATTCATTCTGTCAAATCCTTCTCTGATTCATTACATAATCTGCTCCTCTATTAGACATCACTTTCAACGATGGCAGCTTCCTTCTACAAACCAAAATTCACTTCATTGCTTAGGACAAAGGTATGTACTAAAGACCTATCTGCATCCCAGTTGGATCACACAGAAGTAGAAGGTCTGTGGATGTGATCCCTCGCCAAAGCAACCATGTGACTGAATTAAAATTCCTCTACAACCTACACATACCAGAAAATGCCTGTACTCACCAGAAGATGACCCCCATATGCACAACACACATACAGTAAAATAAACAAGCAGAAATTATTCTAAACTAAAATATATAGATATTTATATAGTATTGTAGAATTATAATGTAATATAATAATATTTTATTGTATTTAATATACTACATAATGTTCACATTTCGGCATTAGCATATATATATATATATATATATATATATATATATATTTCCTTCTTCAAGGATGAAAATGTTTTGAGAACCATTTTCACAAAAAAACTTCCTGATGGGTTCTATAGATCAATGGTAGAGTGATCACTTCATAGAAATGAAGCTAACTGCATAGACAATTGTGTAAAGCCAATATTAGTTTGAGTATCTACTTATAAAAGTTCAAATATATATGCATTTGTAATATAATTATTGAATTAAAAACACATATGTAATTTTCTATTTCACACTTCATTAGTGTTTCATCAGGGCCCTCTGTTTATGAGGTCTCAGGAGACATTGAAGTGATATGCATAAGAAAGAAAAACATATTCAGAATATGCATAAGAAAACAATTCTATTTATCTACCTTAAACAGAAAGCTTCCTAATATTTTCCTTAAATGTCTGAAATAATCGGGCAGAAATGAATGAAGCAGGATTTAAGGAGTCATTTGTTGTTGAATCACAGCATAGAAAAAGCAGCCAAGGACAAGAGGAATAACAACACCCACTGCCCTACTGCACACCTCTAACTTTGTCACAACTTAGTATGTTATTTAAAGCAAATCCAACACAGGGAAGGACCTATGCTTCAGATGTAAGCAAATCCAGCTCCACGGTGAACATGCCATTGATTTTACAGGCTCAGACCACTCTGTTCAGTACTCTTTTCTAACACTCAAATCCTAAATCCAATCAATATCAACATTACATAGTAATGCCTCTGACCTTTTTTTGTTAGCAGAGACTTTCCACACGAACAAACCCATACTTTCCTGAGAAATAAGCATTTTTTGTGTGTTCCTGAAGTGATTCCTTAATAACTTAAATAATTTATACATTTTACTGCTATTATTATAGTCAAATGGATTTTAAACTCACTTTTCTCAGTAGATGGCCAAGAAATTAAGAAATACTTACTCATGCTCTGTGCACCTCATGTTATTCCAGGTAATATATGTTTTTCTTTTTTCTTTTATCTTAGCAAAGTAAATGACAACAAGTAAGGTAAATATTTTAGATACAAATGTTTGTTTCTGTACATACAGTGAGTCGTAGAAACGTGGAAGACTGTGTATTTAGTGATACCTTATTATATTATCTTTCAGCTAATTTTGGTAGAATCTAGGGAATGCATGAACATCCCCCAAAAGCTCTGTTCTTTTTAATTAAAGGCATTTGGGATTTGTGTCTACAGTGTATGTGCTTATGTTCTAATAAATGCTGACCTGATAATGTGTAAAGCTCCTAGAATCTGGGGGATTATGTGGGAACTGTCATTCAGGCAGAAAATTTTTATCTAAATTCTGAAAGATTAAAAAAGTTGCAAAGTGACAGGAAGTTTAATGTTTTTATTATGACATGGCTATTCTCTGGTTATTTCTTTTATTTATTATCAAAAAAGATTTCCATAGAAATTCCTCTAAGTTAGCTAAAACAAATGACTCTGTCACCATTTACATGAATGAAAACAAACAAAAGAGAAACTGTGTATTGATTAATACCTTTTAAATATTCTGATGTTGTTACTTACTTTATGGAGTTAGATCTATAAAGTCAAAGGTTCCAATAAAAATTTAAGATGTTGTCAAAAATAGGTTATGCTCTGCTGAGATCATAAAAAAGTTACCCATGTAAAGTATTTCTTAAATGTTGTTTTAACTATTGAAAACTGGTCAAAATACTCAAAAGAGGCAGAATAGAGTAATAATTCTTCCTCTACATCTATTGCAACAATAAAAATTAGATTTTCTAAAAAAAAATCTTAGTTATACTTTATTTAAAGAAAAGAACATCAAGAATCCAGTTGAATAAAAACCTTAATCTAACAATCACTAGCCAGAGGTAGAACTTTGGATATTTCCAGGCTTATTACAAATATAGAAATGGGCAAAATAATAATAGATTTGTATTTGATAAGATGCCTTGGTGTTATGGTTTGCTTTTACATAAAAAGTTGTTCTCTCTCTCTCTCTCTCTCTCTCTCTCTCTCTCTCTCTCTCTCTCTTTCTCTTTCTCTCCCTTCCTCTCTCCCTCACTGTGTGTGTGTGTGTTTGTGTGTTTGTGTGTTAGTGTGTATATAAGACATCATACATCTATGGGAGTTAATGCTTTCCTTCTAACATGTAGGTCCTAAAGATAGAATTCAGATTATTAGGCTTGGAAATAGGTTAATTTACCTCCTGAGTTATCTCCTGATATTCATTTTACCAACATAGTAAGTAAATCTTAAGTGGATTTATGCATTTTCACGTATTTTATCTGGTATCATTGTGTTGATAATAAAATATTCAAGATATAGGCTAAAATCAGTCCAGGTTGTTAAATAGACAGGTTTGAGTCTTAGCTTCATGATACTCTAGTAGCAGAAGGTAATTGAACAGAAAACTTAGATATTTAGTAGTTTAAATTTTTTGATTCTTCATTTCTATAGAGTTCCATGCATGATGTTTCAAATTAATGCATATATAACAAACACACAAGTCCATAACAGTAATTTACTTCCTTATCTACAGTATATATGTTATGGAAAGAAGCGTAAGTATAAACATAAAAAATACGCCAGTTGATAGATTATTCTTTCCTTGAAAGTAGATCTTGAAATAAATTATATTAAAATATTATGGGATAATTAATATCCAAAGGCTATGTATGGATTTTTAGTTTACATTCAATCTTTCAATCTTCTAGCAGTAAATAGCAACTGAGTTGCCATGAAGTATCAGGAATTGATATATTCATTTGGACTGCTCTAAAAATTAATAAGAATGAAATGATACAATAGAATTAAAAATACTATAGACAAGGAGGATTCCAAATCAAGCAATATTTTTTGTCACTCTGATGTCTAAAATTTCTGAAACCAAGCTTCAGGACGCTGGTGCAGGCCAGACTCCCGGTCAGCAGGGTTCTCTTTACTGTGTCTTCTTGTGACAGAATGCCAGTAAAAGTCCTTGGAGCTCTCTTTTAAAAGGCCACAATGAAACTGAGGAAGGTTCTACTAACAATCAACAAATTACCTTCCCAAAGCCTCAAGCTACTTCTGAAGAACATTATATTTGGACTTAGAATGCAAACATATGAACTTTGTAAAAATATAAGCATTCAGGTTTTTTTTTTGTTTTTTGTTTTTGTTGTTGTTGTTTTAGAGAAATTAAGGCAGCTAAGCAAACACACAAAGAAAAGGTGGTTGGGGAAAGGTTTAGTAATGTTTACCACCTTTCAGAAGGTTCATTCCAACAACAGTACTTGGGAAAAAACAGATCTCTCATTACTAAAATACAAACTAATTATTGTTATTATAAGCACATAGAAACCACCAAGAAGAGGACACTTGAAGCTGTCTAGTCATAGATCCCCCTATGTGACATTTGAGCTGAGATGAAGAATGAAGGAGAATACAAACACCAAAGAAACACACTCCACACTCAGAAAAGTAAAAGAATCTCAAAGTATCAAAAGTAGAAAGTTTTTGGGTTCTTCAATATATAGGAAAGAGTTCAAAAGCACCATTTGAGTAAAATGAACACTTGAGTAAAATGAACACTTGGGTTTTTTTTTTTGGGGGGGGGGCGTGTGGAATGAAGAAAAAATTGAGAGGAAGCCAGATTAGTCAGAGCTAAACCAAAAGAGTTTGGATTTTGTCTAACTACACTGAGAAAGCTAGGGTACAAAGTGATCTGATTTATGTTTTATAAAGATGACTCTAGCTGTTCTGCTGAGAATGGATTGAAAAGGCCAAATATGCATACCTAGGGACACAACCACACACCCCGCATCCTGCCTCCAGAGTGCTGTAAGAAATGGAAAAGGCATGTTCGGCCAAGTTCCTGTCATATGGTGATGCAGGAGCTGGTGACCTAATATGAGTCCCCCAAGGATCTTTGATCACCAGATGGTAGAGAGACCACCTTCTCTCTCTATGCAGCCTGCTTGGTCTCTGCACAGCAGCTGCCCAGAGCCCCTAACAGCATGTGGGGCTACACAAAGGATGGGACCTAGATGTCTCTGCCAGTTTCCCATACTCCAGGGACAATGATTTCAATGTGACCATTTCCATAAATAAGATACAAATTCATATTCAATGTGCAAAACAGCCATTGTAACAGTGCTATTGATGTGAAGTAGCTGATCTTCAGGAACAACTAAATCAAATTAGTACACACACACACTCACACATACACACACACACACACACACACACACACACACGTAAATTCTAGAAATCATATACAAGAGCTAGTTCAACTACTTTTTATCACTTATATTTGTCATGTTTAGTAATTGCCAGGTTCCTTTTATGCAGGAATATTTCTTATGAAGGACTAAACCTCCTTGATATCTGTTGATCACTAAAATCAGAATCAATGGATCAATTGTGATAATCTTTACCTCCTCGCAGCATTCTTTAATTAGCCCGCTATGGATTTTAGAGCTAGAGGGGTTTTTGTTGTTGTTGTTTTGTTCTTTTTTTTTTTTTTTTGTCACATTAAGCTTTCTTACTATCTGTAACCAATTAGATAGCAAATTCTGCAATGAATTTAGCATTTAAAAAGCAAGTTATTGGCATGTTGAGCTAACATGAGTGAATGATAGATACTGAACCATAATTAGTACAGGGATTTTGATCCATCCTTGTGAAGAGCATCCTAGTGAGGCATAATAGATAATATCATGAACAAAAATAAGAAAAAAGTATAGGAAAAACAATATGATTACTGAAAAAATATTTATTTTCTATTATATAAATTGTGACTTGTGTAAATGTAGTATTAGGTTTGACTTAATGTTTGTTGTAAAGAGCATCTAGGTGTGTGGTCTGTAAAACCTACTCACTTTTAAATGGATGCCAGAAAGAGCCCATAGCCTTTTTGCTAGAGATTTAATAGGCATGATTTTGCCAATTTTGGGGTGTGGGCAGTACCCTATGTATTTTTATAGGGGAGCCATAGAATATGCAAGAAGCAAGCTGTGAAGGAACTCTGCAGAATCTCAAATTCATTTGTTAAGTTTTCTTCAAACACAGTTGACTTACCTTTTGCTATCTGAGAGTAGTAAAAGAATTGGTGCACATTTGAAAGGCCAGGACTTTAAAACAGGTTACAGCTTTGTGTCTAAAACCAAGCAAATGAAAATCATTAAAATCTAGCCATTCCAGAGTTTTACATGAAAGATTTTTAGATCGCATTCCTGGTTTGCAACAGACCTTTCAAACAATCTAGAGAACTCCAGAGGGAGCAGCTGTAGAAGGGATAAAGAAGTCTAGGTCATTGCTTGTGAATGATCGATCTTTCCTGAACCAGGTGAAGCTGTTGGTGTTGGAGTGAGTGATTGCTACCTCATTCTGTTCTACAACTAGCTTTGCTTACGGAAGCTTTTATGGGTATTAATATTTAACATTGACTGAAGGCCAGCAATAGTCCGAGTGATGGCTACAACACTGAGGTAGCTTTGGTTCTAGTCCAACTGGACAATTTCCAATTATACAACCAGGAAATAGAATTTTACTATCATTATAAAATAAGGATTAGTAGAGGAAAAAGGAATCTTTACAACATTCCACTCTCTGACAAAGTCTAGTTGAATTCTCACGGGCTTTTATAACTTCTACGTTTCATAAGCAAATAGTTCATATTTTCTAATTTTGAAATGACTATTAGCGGTGCATCCTTAAATAGTTATTTGAAATTAATAAGAATAAATAGAGAGTAATCAAAGTTAGTATATATTTGAACTGCAGAAATATATTCTATGTAAAGAATTATTTATTACAACACTACAAACACTTCACCACTATACTTTCAATTTTTATTAGTAAATTTTTCTATTCAGATATATATGTGTAAGTTAGAAAAATAAAATCTAAAGCAAATGCTAACACGCTCAGTTTATGTTACACTAGTTCTAGTTTTGGTTCAAATATTCTTCCTAGAGGCAAGCTGCTAATACTTTAGGGGGATGTACAGTGTTTCTTCTATTTCCCCATTGTCATTGAAAAAGGATTGATTTATATCCTGTATTTTTTCCAATTTGCTTCTCTAATTGATATAGTCATGCTTGAAAGTAATCCATTAATAAGCATGGCTGTGGTTTTAAGGGAAGTGGTGCTGCAGAAGCATTAAACAAACCAACAGAACAGAGTGTATTTTATTTATTTATAATTATCTTGAAAAACTAGACTGCATAGGTCAGGATAGCGGATGTTTCATGATAGGCCCCTGATGTTTTGTGAGTTTCTATAATAGGCTATGTATTTCGGGATTTTCTTCACAACATTTAGAAATTCCTCAAAGTGTTACAAGTAAGATGCAATCTTTTAAATGACTCTTTCTTCAAGTATACTCTTGTATACTTTTGAGAAATGTCTCTTTTTTCCTTCTCAAATTTCAGTCTGTAAGGATAGAGATGATGCCTTATACGTTTGCGTGTCTTTTGACTTCTAACAGAAATAGAACAAGGTAAAGCAGTTGGCTGACTTACTGTGTTTCTACACAGACTTTAGCAGTATTCCTGAGAAGGGTACCACTTTACAGCCTTTAATATCTACCTAACAGTTTAATTTTTGAAGAGGTGCTAACCAGTGCGATGCACAAGTCAAATACATCAAATACAAAGTGATTGTAAAAAAAAAAAAAAAAAACATGGCAGACTATCTCCTTGTAAATTATATGCTCATGTGAAATACACCCTTTTCAAAACACAAGTAATAACCCTTTAACCCTTCTCATACAGAACTAACACTTAAAAATATAACAGGCTAATTACAGAATCACTATACAAAAGTGTAAAAAATCAAAGGTGCAAAGAAAAATAGAATATATGTTCATCACCCCCAAGGAAATGTTCATAAAACACTGATTATTTTTTGGTCTTCTGATTATATTTGATGTATCTTCATGTTTAGTTGCACCTATATGAAGTCATACTGCACACTCAATCTTGTCACAGGCCTCTTAGCTAAATTCATTTTGCATGCAGTTAAATATTTTTAGTATATATATATATATATATTTAAGCTGGATTTTATCAAACTGATGTTTATCTTATTTGACAATTATAATTTGAGGGACCTCTGTGCCCTCAATTATAATTAATTTAGTGAAAACATTTATGTAGCTATATCTTTGTGCTTATCCTTTACTAACAAAATATTTTAATAAGCAAATCAAAAAACATGCCATTTGTTGTCACTAATAAGTCATAAACCTCTTTTTTTTTTTTTTTTTTTTTGAGACAGGGTTTCTCTGTGTAGCCCTGGCTGTCCTGGAACTCACTCTGTAGACCAGGCTGGCCTCGAACTCAGAAATCCGCCTGCCTCTGCCTCCCAAGTGCTGGGATTAAAAGCGTGCGCCACCACAGCCTGGCCAGTCATAAACCTCTTAAAATAGGAATCTTAAATAATTAGAGTGTTTCCATGTTTAGAATACCATCACATAGTTGTAAACCAGAAACAAAAATGTTATCTAAAACATAAACACACACACACACACACACACACAGAGAGAGAGAGAGAGAGAGACAGAGACAGAGACAGAGAGAGACAGAGACAGAGGCTGCAATGATAGATTTACTTTTGCAAATTAATTTGGTTGTCAATTTCTTTTTAACATAATAGCATATGTTTTATATCTTTCAGCCAACAATAACACATTTCCTGCCCATTGACACAGTACTGAGAATGCACAGTACTGAGAATGAAACACATAAATTTTTTTCTTTTATTTTTATTGTTTTTTTTTCACAGTCCAGACTTTATCTCCCTCCCAGTCCACCCTCTGACTGTTCCACATCCCATACCTCCTTCTCCTTCCCACCCCAGCCCTGTCTCCATGAGAATTTCCCAACACCCCACCCCCACCCCACCAGACCTCCCCACTCTCCGGGGCATCCAGTCTCTTGAGGTTAGGAGCATCTTCTCTGACTGAGTCCAGACCCAACAGTCCTCTGCTATATATGTGTTGGGGGCCTCATATCAGCTGGTGTATATTCTCTGGTTGGTGGCTCAGTTTCTGAGAAATCCTGGGGGTCCAGGTTAGTTGAGACACTGGTCTTTTTATAGGTTTGCCCTCCTCTTCAGCTTCTTTCAGCTTTTCCCTAATTTAACCACAGGGGTCACCATCTTCTGTCCTCTAGTTGGTTGTAGTTCTGTGTCCACAGAGTGATTTGTGTAGAAATGAGGTAAACTTTCAGAAAGTGCCATCAATTACAGATAAAAATGAGATGACAAAGAAGACATTGTCATACACAAATAATATAAAATATATTCTGAAGCATGCATACACCATGTTTGCTACAATGATTTAAATAATGCAATAGTATCTATATTATAAGATGCATAATATAATCATGAAGGTTGGTATTTAGCAGCATATTTATGCATCAATAAAGGCATATTGGGATTTGAATAAAGATTTGAAATGCTAAATGTTATACAAAACAACAAAGAGCATAATTTAATAACACTGAGGTATCAAGTGATGAGGAATAATACTCTAAACCACCAACCAACTCATCTATTATTAAGTTTTTTTCATTTATTTTCTAAATCCTTTTAATTTGGGTATTTGCTATAGTCAAAAAACTGTGTTGATGCATTCACAGTTGATGACATAAACATTAATGTGATATTTAGAATTATGGTAAATTTTCATTTGCCGTATTTAAACTTGAAAATAATGTAACAGCAAGTAAATATTCATGGTTGATTTAGCCATTATTTCATGAGGTTGCATTAGCATCATCTCTTTAAAATGTTCTCAGAATGTTCCCAGTAATTTATTGTTTTTAGAGTTCCAGTGTCATGACAAGGATTCCCTTAAGTTTAGGTATATTTTTGTTATTTTGTTGTCCTAGAATCAGTAATAGTCCCACTACCATATTGATTTGTTCTAATCAGTGTCACAGAGTGTTGATTTTCATTTTGTTGAACTAAAGTGAAGAACTGCTTTGGCAAAGTAGTCCAAAAAAATGACAGTAATTTGACGATTGTTGTCAAAGAAACGAGTTTGAGGAAAGAAATAAAGCAAGCATTAGTGTCTCTTTCTGCTCTAAGTTAAATCAACCAATGTAGGTATCTTTGTACTATTGTCTTTTCTGATAACTATTTTATTTCTAAGAGTTGCAAACTAACTCTATTGTATTTAGCATGTAGAATGTTTCTCTACATGATCAATGAGGAAAAGGCTGATCCAGTCTCCTAATATATATTTTTTAAGTTAGTTTGATTTTTTTAAAGTTTTCCATCATAAGTTTATATCAATAAAGCTAAGTTCTTACTTATGGATAGTTAGGGACTTAATAAAGAGTGGATTCAAGTTATATTGGATTCAACTTTTAATACTCTAATAGTTGTTGTTAAAGCTTATATGTCATAATTCAGCCATGTATCAGAATATGAAGGGCAGAAGCTATAAGTAGACAATTTTAAAAATGGTTGTTTGTTCGTTTTGAAAGTAATATAACAGTTGTTTTTGATTTACAAGAAAAAAAATCATTGCTTTATTTTCAAAACTCTTTTATTCAAAAGTCTATTTCCCTGAAGAAGAAGAAGAAACCTAAAATCAAGAGAAGAAACCTAAAATTATGCCTAACTGAGATTATCTATGGAAATATTAAGACATTAAATCTAGAACTAAGTTTTTTAATTACGTAAAATATCTAGAATAAGAAATGCTCTATATATTTAAAGTTATTTTTCACAAATTAAGCAATAAATTTTCTTTCATTACATAATGAATATCATTAATATAACTATAAAATGTATAGTATAAGTTCACTAGTGTTTGGCCACTAGGTCACTAATAAAAAGAATATCCTTTCAAAAGTAAGTTTAGAGCCATTCAAGAGCTACCACAATATCTTACAAGCTAATTTCAGAAAAATGGGTTGAATACAAAAAGGATGAGCTAATACTACAACATCAATCTATACACAATAGTTCTCATCCTTCCTTGAATACAGTTCATGTTGTCGTGAATCCCACCAATGAGATTATTTTATTGATATTTCATAATTGTGATTTTTCTACCCTTAATTATAATAATGGAAAATCAAAATTTTCTCTTTTTTTATTGGATATTTTTATTTACATTTCAAATGTTATCCCCTTTCCAGATCTCCCTCAAAATCCCTTATCCTATCACCCCTCCCCCTGCTTCTATGAGAGTGTTTCCTCACACACCCACTCCTGCCTCCCTGCCTTAGTATTCCCCTACACTGAGGCATCGAGCCTTGGCAGGACCAACGGCCTTTTCGCCCATTGATGCCTGACAAGGCCATCCTCTGCTACATATGCAGCTGGAACCATGGGTCCCTCCATGTTTACTCTTTGGTTTGTGGTTTAGTCCCTGGGAGCTCTGCGGGGGGGGGGAGGTATGGTTGGTTGATATTGTTGTTTTTCCTATGGGGTTGCAAACTCCTTCTTGATGATCTTAGGACACTCTTTTGAAAAGGTCATTAAACTTCCAATTGAGTTATGATGCACAGGTTGAGAACCATTGTTCTAAATCATACCTGTAATACATTCTGAAATAAGAATAATTTTCAAGAATTGAAATTTTATGCAGAATCTTTAAGGTTTTTTTTTTTTTTGAAATAATATAATATTGAGTGTAAGTTAAAAGTGTAATAGCTTTAAGATTTTGAGGATAATATTTATATGATGGCCTAGATATAATCTATATTTTTAAATATTAAACCTCAGTGTGCTAGAAAAGAGAGTCCACTGGGGAAGCCAGTACTGAAGCTTTAGCGTTTCAGAAATAATCAATTGTTATGTCAACAGTATGGGAAATAAATTATGCATGGGATAGTTTTGAGCTGGGCACGGCTGGGGACATACAATGAGGAGAATGTAATGGTTGATCACACATGCAATCACGAGACTTTTGATAGAGATTGGATAGTAGGAAATGATGCCTGCCTAGATGTGGGAGCTTTGGTGACTGGAAAATGTGAAGTTAATTGACAGAGACAACCCCATCTGAATAATGAGAGGAAGACCTTTCTGATTTTAATTAACTGATTTTAAAACTTTGATCAATATGATGGGTGTTCAGAAATCAAAACATCCTGAAGGTGATTGAATTTAATCCTCTAAAACTAGATAAATATAATCAATAGCAGTTAATTGCTTGGGTTATACATAAATTTATTTTTTATGTTAAATCTTTAGCTATTGAAACACTTAGCTGATTATATATAGTATAAGTCTCTGCCACCATCTTTGTATTTCCCACACCATATTAAGGAGATGGTGAGAAACACAGACATCTATAAGATCTCTGTAAAAAAAATAAAGACTATATCTGCATGCAACAAACCTTCTTACATAGGTTAAATGTGTGTCAGTCAAGGAAGAGTAAATCCATGGCAGAGAATATGTAAGGAAATGAATAGACAAGGTGGTAGAAGAACCAGAAAGCTATGGAAAATAAAAGTTCAGCTAAAAAGTTCTCACAAGGAAATTGATTTTCTGTTAAGAAGACAGTGAAATAGGGACTTGAAATTTGTATCAAATTTCTATAGCATATGTGTGTGTGTGTGTGTGTGTGTGTGTGTATAATTTTATGAGCTCAGGAAACAAGATTAAAAAGTAAGGAATTATACAAAACATTTGGTAAGAAAATCTTATATATATAGATTTATACATAAATATATACAGAGTACACACACACACACACACACATATATATATATATATGTATATAGTAATGTCAAGTTGACAAGTCCTCTACCATGCACAAAATAATTCACACTACATCTAAAAAGTTCTTTCTCCCTTGCCAAATTGCTAAATTTGAAATGTAAAACCACAAATAAAGTCAAAGATCAGATTAACCTTTTTATATATTATTATCCTATCTAAAGAAAACATTTCAGAACAAATTTAACAATATAGGTGATGATTAGTATAATAAACAGATAGATTGAAATAATGTTCACTATTCATATATTCTAGTAAGTTATAGCCTTACCAGACATTTTTTTAGAAAAATATTTACTGATTTTTTTTCCAGACTGGGTCAATTTTTTTCATTATTTTCTCATGAGGAAACCATAGTTTATAATTAAAGCCAATAATCTTAACTAGTTTACTAATGTGTTCTGCCCAAACTAAATAAAACCACCATGAAGGCAACATGCTTTTATGTCTGGTTTTCCCCATTTTTATAATGTGATATCAAGTATGATGGTTCACATGGAGTATTTTAAGCACTGCTCTGTGGATATGTTGATCTTGATAACTTTGTGTGTTTAGCAAAAAAAAAAAAAAAAAAAAAAAAAAAAAATGTTCTGCATAGAATGCCAAAGGCATCTCTGGATTCTGCCCAATAGGCTTGTTTTGAGCAGATTTTGGAGGCAAACAATTAAAACTGTCTCTAGACAGTTGTCAACTGTCCAATGGAAAGAACACAAAATTTTCTCTGGCGAACTTCACTGAGAAAGCACAGTGAGTAACTGCTGTTTGAAGGAAAAGTTGAGAAATCATCAACCATTTCAGTACTAAGCAAAGGCTTCAACAAAGAACCAAAGCTCTTTTAAAAAAAAAAAAAATGACTTCCTTATCTGCCTGGATAAGTTTCAAGATCCAAAGGAAAGTATCCAACCATTTATAGTACTGTGTCCTACACACAAGCAATACAGTTCTAAAACAGTGGGCATAATAAAGAAGACAGTAACTAAATACTAAGAGGTGAATAGTGAACAGTCAGTGTAGCCACACTGGATCTGTAGTGAGTGGAAGGAGTCTTTATGTTGCTCGGATCATTAAAGAACACCACTTAGAATTTACGAACTGTTGATTTTTAGAAATGTTTATTTATCTTATTTTATTATTATTTTATCATTTTCTGATAACAGTGGATCAGGTATAATTGACATCATGGAAAGCAATATGTGAATAAATGGTACACTTATGGAAATGAACTTGTCTATTGTGTCTAACTACTATTTTTTTTAGCTGTATTATAGTGCATCGAGTAATATCAAGAATTTCGGAACCTCTGGTGTCCGATAAAATAGAAACTCTGGTTCTTCATTTCAGCTTTAACCTTAATTTTAAATCTTTAGCCTTGCTCATACAAAACACAAGGCATTAGGAGAGCTTAAATTTTTCAGTTAAGAAGTAGTAACTGAAATTTAGCTAAAGATGCAGGATATAGACTGATTTCTACATAACCTGAGTTTTAATTTTAGTGAATGAATCAATCTGGTTAGGGAAACTCACATTCCTTATGTATAGGAGTAAACTCTGGAGAACAGAAGACACAAGCGAGAGCATCATGTGTTTGCTCTTCTTCTAAGAGCGAATTTCTTTAGAATCTCAGGAGTACTTGGTTGTAGACTGTGAGACATGTAGAATATGGCTTATTTGTAAATTTCATCCAGGATAGACAGCTGCCAATGATGACTGTTTGTAGGCCAGGGACGTATGGAGCCTCAGTTTCTTTCTTCTGTCAATTCTGCTATTCATTCTTTTCAAAGCATATACTATAGGCCATTACGTGCAACATAAGATTATCATTTATTAAGCTCTATATCTTGTGACTATGCTGCAGAAAATGTCAAATATCAAATGTCTCTCAATGAGAAGCAGCTTCTGTAACCACTGGAAAGATCACTTCTGGGTCTTAGAACACTACCCTCTGTTTATTTTTCCACCTTTTTGTTTCCTCTCTTCATATCCTACATTAAAGGAATTCTGGCCATTCAACAATTCCATATTTGGATTGCTAGCATTCCTTCATGAAATTCTACCATGTCTGAAAGTGGACATTTGTTTCTGTTTTAGTACCAAGATTCTAGGATACATGTATTCTTTGTTTAATAATATATGTGCATTTAATTATATAAATACATATAAAATATATGTATATAATATAGATGCATTATTATATACATATATTATCTACATATTAAATACATATATAATTAGGTATACACATATATAAGTACATATATATGTGTGTATGTATGTGTATATACATATGTATATATATGTGTGTGTGTATATGTATATATACACACACACATATATATAATTTATATATATATAATTTACATGGTACCCATAGAGGTAGAAGAAGATTCCAGACCCCCTTGTTCTGTCACAGGCAGTTGTCAGTTGCCATATGGGTGCTGGGAATCAAATCAAGGTGCTCTAAAAGAACAGCCAGTGCAGAGAAATAAATCTCTCCATCCCAGCTTTGAGATTTTACTGGTTTCATTTCCTTTGGAAGAAGAAAATATGTCTGTCAAAAACATTTTTAGTCTAAAACCATTCAGAGTTTGCACGATTTGCAATTTCTCAATGTAGCTAGGTCAGTCTTAGCCAGAGGTCATTTTTAAAAGTAGAGCAATTATCTGGAACCAAAATGGTTTAGTGAAGTATTATGGAAAACTCAAACCAGAAGTTCTTTAAATAATGGGTTTGCTGTGTTTTTCATAAACTGCCATTTCAAATTTCATTTAATTTGAAAAGAGATTGACAGATAAAGATACATTTATGACAATAAGCACAATGATCATTCAAAAAGGTACCTATGATTGTGTCATATACACAGACAAAAGAATAAAAAAAATCCACAAAGTTGGTAAATTGAACATAAGCTAAATGAAAGCTGGCTGTGATTCACCACATCTTAAAGGTGATAGCTGAGAATTCCCCTTAATCAATGGCTCCAGGTATGGAGGTGGCAATCTAAGATAGCATGCATGAGACAGACCATGTGGGTTGTGATCCTCGGAAGAACGTTGGCAGTTCCATGTTTATCAGCACTGTAAGAAACAAAAAATGGGTATTTGTGCATGCAAGATGGTGAACTGTAAGAAACTGTGTAGTCTCCATGAGAAGCACACATTGGAACAGTGATTTTTTTATTTTCTTTGAGACAGGGTTTTTTCTGTGTAAGCCTGGCTGTCCTGGAAGTCACTCTTTACACCAGGCTAGCCTTGAACTCAGAAATCCACCTGCCTCTGCCTCCCAACTGCTGGGATTGAAGGCATGTGCCACCACTGCCTAGCTAGTGATTTTACATCTATGGATCATAACCCTTTTTTGGTTGCATATCAAATATTCTGCATATCAGACAATTTATATTATGATCCATAAAAGTAGCAAAATTACAGTTATGAAGTAGCAACAAAATAATTTTATTGTTGGGCTTTCCACAATATGAGAAACTGTAGTAAAGGGTTGCAGCATTATGAAGGTTGAGAACCACTGTGTGTAGCTTGTTCTCTACAGCTACTATAATTAATTCTCACATTTCTGTACTGGTCTCTGCCTTCTTCACTATCCATTTCATCTCTGATTCCCGATTCTTAAGCATGACTAGAACTTAAACCATATAGTCATGGTCATATCACAGGAGTAACATGAATTTCTATGAAGGCATGTTCTATTTTGCATTTCACTTAGTGTCTTGATTTTAAGTACTCTCTATTTGCAGTAAATTCCAGAACTGGATTGCCTGCTTTGGTTCTATTGTTTATTTTAGAGTCTTACTTCAACTCTCTGCTTATAACTGTAGAACATATTCATCTGGTATGTTAATGTATATGGCACAGAGCCTCAACCTCTAGGCCACTATGTTCCTTGTGTTCAGAGCTCATCTTAATGTCCTCTTGTTTATCTTACATTGCATATTTGCTTCTGATTCTCACTTTGTTGCCTGTGCACAATCCATTTCTTCTTCTGCATTCTCAGAGCTAGAACCTTCTTCTTATTGGAAGATCATCTCAGAAGACAGTATTTTCAAAAGGTCTTCTTCCTTCACCAACCAAACCAAACTATGTAACTTCTCTACATTATCATGTGGGATGGTGCTTACACCTACTAGAATACATAGTTACCCGTTTGCTCTATCTCCCTCATCTACTACCATGGGCACTTCATCAGAAAAGATATCATCTCCATTTCTCCCCCAACTATGCTTCCAATTCGAACAACAAGCCATGCCACATACTGAACACTCTCATATTGGCTGAATGAGAAAGCATCTCCCTGTGTTGTAGAGAAGTAACCAAAAATGTATCAGTAAGAAGTCTTTGCCATTTGAAAAGGTTATGGCATCTTTTTATTCTTCATTTCAAGCATCAGCAATTATTTGGTTCCCAAATCATAATGTGAAAAAATATATATTGTGAAATCATTTTTGAAAACATAGAACAGATATTTTTAACTAGATTTATTTCTTTGGCACACTCATCTACTCTTTATATTAAACATGTAAAACTCTTATTACTTTGAGTCAGTTTTAAGCAAAGTATAATTCAGATAAGTCTTTAACCTGAAGGCTACAGTAACTAACAGAGGCTTTCCTCATATTCGTTCTCTCTCTGGTCCTGAAATTGTCAATTGTTATGACCAACATGTTAGATGTATGTAGAGTAATTGTCTTATGAGAAAAAAAACATGTTCTCAGGTAACATACACACCACCTTATGAGAAAAAAAACATGTTCTCAGGTAACATATACACCAACAAAAACACGAGCTTCTTACTGCATAGCTCAGAACATTCTCAGAGAAGACAATCCAATTTTTCTATGGTTTTCCATAGATATTTACAATATCTATTGTAGAATAGATACTTAATTCATGTTTTGAAATTGAATTTGTTTAGAGATATGTTACTTTCTACCTGAAAACATTTGCTAAAAGTTCACTCGCTGGATTGGTTCTCACAGGTTGGGATTTGAATTTATGCTTTAAAAAAAGTCAGTGTTTGATTCTTTGTCATGCCATGTGATAAAATGATTCTTTATACTAATTTAATGAACAAACATTTTGCCCCAGTTTTATATTTTATGTTATTAACTATTTATTTATTTAAATTTAGGTAATTTTTCTCAAATAGTATTGACACTGAACATTATTCTTTAATTACATTTGTGTTCTGAAAGCAAAAGCTGGCTCATTTCCTATCACTTCTGTTTTGTCATAAACTTTCTGTTTATTGAAAATTTTCTTCCAGAAGAAAGAGAGTTGAGGAGCATATATTTATATATGTTGCAGAAATTTTGTCAGAATTAATATGATTTCATTGCTAAATATTTGACCCACTGACTTGTGTAGAATATTCTTTTGAAAAAATTGTTTGTGGCCACAATCTGTTTTCTTAATAGACATGATAACTGCATCAGTGCTCTGCTTACTATTACAACAGTAATTACAATTATTATCTGCTTACTTGTTACAACAGTAACAAGTCATTACCTTTCCATGAATGTAAAAAATGTTCATATAGATAGCCAATCTTGTTGACAGAAAAATTTCACAGTATTTGGTTTAAATAAAAATCTGTAGGGTTTATAGCAACGATGATCTCAATATTGATGATCTGTAAAACCCTATTATTATGATGTCTACTACAGAGGGTGAGAAAAAAGAATTAAAAAACATATTAATTCAATTTATTTATGTGAATTTGACATATTCTTAGCTTAATATATGTTCCAGCTATTAACTTATGTAAGATATATCAAGACACTCCAAATTTTAATACATTCTTCAATTTACAAATAAGAGATTTGAATCAAAGGAAAGGAAACATTTTATTCAGATTGAGGAGGTGGTTGATGATAATTGAAACTCTCCTGTTCAGGGTCTACTATTATGTTCCAGGTGGGAAATACTGAGTTAAATATTCTTTTGTAAAATAAGAGACACAATTATTCTAATTAATTATTAATATAATTATATTTCTCTTATAGTTTGTATGAAATAAAATACCTTGGAAATTATTATCTAAAAACATAGAAACTCAACATGCCTTTTGTAATTACTATCTGCTACACATACCTCCATATACAGATTAATATTTTTCATTTTGTGATTGCCATTATTCTCCAGGTCTTTGTTACCACCTGCCTATACTGGATGCCTCTAATGTGGCAATTAACCAGCAGCTTCTTAATGACCTAATTAAGCCATAATGATTGAAGTACAAGACATTTCCTGGGGATTGATGGTCAAGTGAGAAGAGTTGATGGCCCATGGCATAGCTGAGAGTCATTAACCCCAACTAACCATTAATCCTTTGAAAACACTATATACATAGCTTATTATTGTGAGCTTCAAATGAAAACAATGAAGTATGGTCTATTTATATTCAGTGCAATTATACTTGCTAAATATGGCACCTAGCTAAAGAATAAATATTTGAATTACTTGAAAAATAATTATTCAACCTATAAACCTATAAACAATTGTGTAAAGGTATTTTAATGAATTAAGTAAGAATTTATTGTTACCTTGATAGCAAATTATTATAGACAACTGGCCCTAAATTATGTCAAGAAGAAAAATAATTTGCCTCCAATGACTTGGGTCAAAAATATTTGAATCTCTTAAACAACTGGAATTATACTTAGAAAGCAAACCTCTCTTCTTCCCTTCTTCCTTCCCTTTCCCCTCTCTTCTTCTCTCCCACCTCCCTTACGAAGTGAATATCTGCTATCAAAGACTTATGAGGAAAGTAATAAAGCCCCCAAGTTTATCTTTGATGACATTTTACATATTCATTCACTCAACATACTAAATAACTTTCTCAGTTCTTGGTGTGTGTTCTTCAGTAAGGGATACTCAATCATATTTGGTCAGACAATTAATATTTAATTAACAGCATTTCTGTGGGCTTAATGTGTTCATGAACTGTTAAAATCCAGTATATAAGAAATAATTACATGAACAAACACACAAAAGAAATGATTGTGGGACTGTGATAGGATGGCTTGGTTTTTGCTAGAAGTGCTGGCTGGAAATAGCCCAGAGACCCAACAGGTGTCCATGCCTGAGAGGGATGGGCATCTATTCTGCCACCCTCCCAGATCAGACTCCTGACACACAGTCTAAGATCTCCATTGACCCACACTTTTCAGTCATGTTGACCAATGCAGCCCCACCCAAAGAGGTTTGCATCGCCCTCCACAGGTAGAGGGTGTGACTACAGGCCTCTAGAGATTTCCATATTAATGAGATACCTAAAGGCCAGAGGGCATAGCCAATTACACATTCTTTTCCCAGACGCTCCTCTCTCCTCCCTCCCTATTTAAGTCTGGTCTGCCCTGACCTAAGTGGAAGTGCATCCAGATCCATCTACCATCTGCTATGAAAATAAAGCCTAAAAAACCCACAGACCCCTTGTGTCTTTTGGGGACTTGCCACACTTCCCTGAGGACCTATCTGTGTGTTCCAGCCATGGAGTCCATCCTCTTCAAATAAGCTAGTCGGGCACTGACCCTGCCAAGTTAGTATAATAACCAAATCTCTTCCTGCAGGGCCCGGGCTTCTTTATTCTCATCCTCCTCCCTCGCTTCTCTGAGCATGTGGGCCAGTCACATGCCCACACGCCCACAGTCCCGGTCCTTCCATGGCCACTGAGCAGCGTCTGAGAGTCCAAGGGCTTGAGACCAGTTGGTCCCTGGCCGCCTACTGGCCCAGGGATCCCCAACTCAAGAGCCTCTGCACGCACCACCCCCCCAATGGAACTTCAGACTAAGTTCACTCCCT
Source organism: Arvicanthis niloticus (assembly GCF_011762505.2). Classification (NCBI taxonomy): domain Eukaryota; kingdom Metazoa; phylum Chordata; class Mammalia; order Rodentia; family Muridae; genus Arvicanthis; species Arvicanthis niloticus. The sequence continues at coordinate 80,203,371 of NC_047663.1, read as the reverse complement.
GCCCAGGAGCTTGTCATAGCCCAGAGCCCGACCTGCGCCACGTGGAAGGGGACCAATCAAGAATCCCAGGTCTCTGTCTCTCTCCAGAGGCACACCTCTCTGAGGTACCCTCAAGTTGTGGAAGATGCATGGGGACCCACCACTCAGCCCAACAAGATTCAAGAACCAACATCTGCCTGCAATTATGCATGAGCTATCATTCCCCATAGATGATGGAGGATGTGGACAAACCCAGCTCCAAGAGTGCTCCCCCTCGCTCTCCCCCCACCCGTGCCCGTGAAGAACCTCTCCATGGGACAATGAGTAAATCCAGCCTAATTCAAAAGACTAGGCTGGCCTCTCTCTGTCTCCCGCCTCTCTTTCTCTCTCCACATGTTCCTGGCTAGCATCTTCTCTCTGATTCTTAGCTATCACTAGCTCCTGCTAAGTTTGAAAAGACTAGGTCTCTTCTCTCTCTCTCTCTCTCTCTCTCTCTCTCTCTCTCTCTCTCTCTCTCTCTCTCTCTCCACATGTTCAGCAACTCCCTAATTTCCACTTTCTGCCTTTCCTCCAGGGGGTCAGTCTTTCACACACTGCCTGCTAGAGTAGGCTTCCCCTCCTCCTCTGTCATTTGCAGCTGGTTGCAGCTACTTAGTTCAGCCAGCTTGCCTGAAGCAGCAGGGCCGGCACCCTGTTTTCTCCCTTAGCCCCTGTGTTCCTCACAGTTTCTTTCTTACAGCTGAAGACTCTAGGCTGAGCCTGGAGAAACTGCGTGCTGTCTGCTGACTTCTCCCAGGAACTGCCGGCTCCAACCCAGCTCCCACATGTCCCTCTCTCCCATGGCTCAGTCTTTTACACAGAATCTCACTCCTTCTAACTCTGACTCTTCTATCATGCCCTATGTTTCTTACTTTGAGCTTTTCTTCAAGGTTGGCCTTTCATTTCCTTCTCTACATTTAAGATTTACTGGCTTAAGAAAATCAAATGGGGAATACTCCAACCTCTCTGCTAGAGCACCCAGACACCACATGGCAGAGCAGGAAACCCACCAAGACAATAAAGAAGCACAGTCCCACAAATGATGAATGTTATTCATCTCTGGGAAAATAGAGATTAAAAATGCAATGAAGTACTATTACGCACCAGTATGAATGGTCTCCCCCAAGTAGATTAACCATATATGTGTTGAGATGAAGGAACACAAAATTGCTCTGAGAAGTTTGAAAATATAAATCACTACACTACACAGTTCTCCACAGCAGTTAAATGTACAGCAGACCTATGATCTGACCCAGATAAACTAAAACATTTCTTAATGTAAAAACTCATACATAAATATTTATAACAGTTTTTATTTGTAATATTAACAATATGAAAATAATCGAGATGCCAATCTATGATCAACAACATGTTCCAATCTCAGTATCATAATTTCCCATGAACAAAATCAAACACAGGTTGTCCTGAGATTCTTTTTACAGATAATTCTAGAAAACAGATTAATCCACAACAAGATAAAATAGATCAAAATTTTCTCATGTTTGAGACTGAAAGATTTTGGTTTATTTTGTTGCATTTACATTTTTATTAACTTGAGTATTTGATTCAGAGTATCATTATATAGCCTGTTCTTCATTCAATCAAGATATTTTTAAATTCATAGAGAAATTTCAACAAATAGAGGGATTTTAATCTAGTAACATGTGTGCTCTGGCAAGGGATGACTCCCAAAGACCTACTAGGTCTATGTAATCTGGCTGAAATGATATACCTTTAATCCCTCTGGCTGCAATACAGGCATTCCTTTAGAAATGCCTTTAACCTCAAACAATGAATGTAAAGTTAATTCATAGAAGGAAGAAGCCAAGTTTGAAAATAATGTCTAATTGAGGGGCAGCCAAAGTGACAAATCAGAGAAAGATTTGACAGAATGAATCAGAGATAGGATACACCCAATGCTCATGAGTACAACAAGGAAAGAGAGGCAACTTGAAAGAGAGGGAGAGAGGGAGAGAGGGAGAGAGGGAGAGAGGGAGAGAGGGAGAGAGGGAGAGAGGGAGAGAGGGAGAGAGGAAGAGAGAGAGAGAGAGAGAGAGAGAGAGAGAGAGAGAGAGAAGTCTTACCTGGACAGTTTTACAGACACATGTTACAGATGAAGACAGAACAAGCCAGAGAATTAGAAGGAGCCAGAAAGGTAGAAGAGAGTTAGTTTGAGGCCAAGCAGAACAATTCATTGAGAAGTTGAAAGAAGCCAGATCGAATCAGTGAGCTTGGAGAGGAGATTGGTTCAGAACAGCTGAGTTGAACCCTCCATCCAAAGTTCAGAAAGAATTGGAAAGAGTGAGTTTATTCAGTAATAAGCCTCTGAGAGCAGAACTACATCTGATGAATAAAAGTTACATTTACAATATAGATTGGCCTTCCTCTGCTTCCTGAACACTGAGGATAAAGGTGATCACCACCACAAAAGAGATTTTAAAGGTGAATAAGGGAAATTCAGAAGGGTACAGGTAGTATTTAATTATCTTGGTTTTGGATTTAGTTTCAGGGCTCCTATTGCTTTCTGCCTGCCATGGCCTCATCTTTAGTTACAACCTGTCAAACTATACCTGTCAACTATGTAGTTTTCTAATTATACCTGTGTGAAACTAGTTTAAAAATAGGTGTACTGTGCCCTGCAGAGACACAATTCAGGGCAAGTTATTGATTGTTTCATTGTAGCCATTTCTAGACTGATACTTAAGGACCTAAGAGGTGAGTTAAGCTCATTCCCTACTTCTAAGTACCTGCTTGTAACTTGTGACTCTTGCTTAGAAAATGGCTTTTGGTGGAAAAAAGATAATTAATTATTGTAGGAGGAAAGAACAGTAAATACATTGTATGGTTAGGAACAGAAAAATGCACATTGGGAAAGTGTCTTAAACAATTTCTAACTGACACTTAAAGAGGAGGCAGCATATTTTGAAAGAGACTTAAACATCAATGCTATCAATGGATATTGGCTAGAGAGAGCCCCAGGAGCAGAAACTCAAAGCAGGATAAAGGGCAATGTTGTCAAGAAACAGTAAAGTGTTCAATTTATGAGCATCATTATTTGTAAACTTGAGGACTGTACCAAAGGAAGACAAAGAAGTAAGCCTGTACTCACATTCCACAGGCTCTTAAACCTAGCAGTTTGACTTATACTTAACTGGGGGTTTCTACTTCCAAGTCAGAAGAAAAAGATGGAGGATGACACAATCATTCCAACTGAAAGAAATGAATGAAAAATAAAAACTTCAATATTGCATCTTGAAAAATATTGCTTCTGGAATACTGAAAAGGTTTTAGAAGTTTTTTAGTCGTTTTTCACATATATTAATCTTGTTTTCCTCTTGTGTATTGTGTGTGTGTTTGTGTGCAAATGAGCATATAACTTCATGTGCCTTAATGTGAAACAACACTTATATGGAGTCAAAGAACAGCTTTAATGAGCCATTTCTAGTGTGTTTATCTGAAAAATTGAATGCAGGTCCTCAGGATGGTGAACAAGCACAAATTAAATACAATCTTAATTGATAAATGCATGTTGTCAATATTTATAATGAATATATGCACAAAAATCCTCAAGAAATGTTAGTAAGCACAACTCAGAAACACAGAAAGACTATATAGCGATAGATGTGATTCCTCTCAGGACGGTGAAGGTGATTCTTCTCAAACAAACCAATAAATAAAATATAACACACAAAATGTGTGGAGAAAATATGATCATCTCAATAGATATGAAGGGGGCATTTAATAAAAAGCAAATTACCTTTCGAGATAAAATACCTCACCAAGTTATGGAAAAAGAACCATGCATGAATATAACAATAAACCACATCTAACATCATTCTGAAAGAGAAAAAAAAATAAAATCCTTTTCTCTATGATTGGAAAAAACAAACAGGTGGACTTTACCACAGTTATTCAACCTAATATTAGAAGTCCTGCTTGAGCATAAAGGCAAAGGAAAAAGGGGGGCTTCCAAATTAAAAAACACAAAGACAAGTCATTACAGAAAACAATGTAGTCACATATAGAGAAATCTGTACAGAGTTGACCCAATGTCATTGAGTTTAATAAACAAATTGAATATAGATACAGGACACACAGTAACCATCCTAAAATTAGCAGCCTATACTTATTCCAATATTAAATCATTTGAAAAAAAAAAAAGAAAATCAATTGTACCTACAAAAGCACAAAAATTTTTAAAGAAAACACAACTGGCCCTTAAAAAAAATAAATCAATGAAATGATTTTAAACAATATTCTGCTGTAATAATAGATCAGTGCCTGGCTAAATCATCATCATAGAGGCTTCATCCAACAATTGATGAGAGCTAATGCAAAGACTCAGAGCCAAACACTAGGCAAAGCTTGGGGAACCAAAAGGAAGAGAGAGAAGTATTGTAGGGGCCAAAGAGTTAGAGGACCCTAGAACAAAGCCCACAATATCAACTAAGCAAAGTTTATAGGGACTCACAGAGACTAAAGAGGCAATTGTGGAGTTTGCATGGATCTGTGTTAGGTCCTCTTCATATATCTTATGGCTGTGTATCTTGGTGTTCTTGTGGGGCTTCTAAGAGTGGGGTAAGTGGTGTATGTCTTCTACCTGTTCTTGGGACCCTTTTATCCTACTTGGCTGTCTTGTCCAGTCTTGATATGAGCTTCTGTGCCTAGTCTTATTGTAACTTGCTATTCTTTGTGTGGTTGATATACCTTAAAGCTCTGCTATTTTCAGAAGGACAACAGAAGATGAATGGGTCTTGGGGAGGAGGGAAGTATGGAAAAAACTGGAAATAGTAGAGGTATGGGAAGGACTGTGGCAGGATAGTAATGTATGAGGGAAGGGAAAAGAAGTAAAATTTAGGTACAGTAAAAATGATAATATTAATGATAGTAATGAATACACTGAGAGAAATGAAAGAGAATATACACAGTTGAAAAATATCTGTGATCATGAATTGAAATAATATTGTTAAAATGTTCATACTAATTAAGAGTAAGATTCAATGCAATGCCCATCAAAATGTCAATTATATTCTTCAGAAAACTAGATAACAAACTCCTAAAATTGTATGTAACCCCTTAAAAATCCCCTTGTTGGCAGAGTACGTTTGAACCAAAAGATCAAAGAAGGACATATTGACTAGCATCATAATGTACTACAAAGCAATAATCATGAAAAGAGAGTAATATTGGCATAAAACAGATATTCAAGCCAATGAAACAGAATAGAAAACAGAAATAAGTTTATTTTCATCAACAGTGTTTAGAATACATATTGGAAAGAACAGTCTTCAGGAAATAGTATGGAGAAAATTGCATGTTTGCATGCCTAGAAAATTATATCAGATCCCATTGTAGAAATAAATACAAATATAAACTCGAAATAGATTGAAAACTTAGAAGAAAAGGCATAAAGACACTTTAGTGGGGAAGGGTCACAAAAGCACAAGAAACAAAAACAAAAGTTTGGGAGGGCTTCAAATTATGAATCTTCTGCTGATCAAAGTAAATAATTAACAGAGTTAACACGCAAAACGCCAACTGAAAGAATAACAAATAATGAACCCTTGTCATTAACAACAATATGGATAGGACTGAAAGGTATTGCGGTGACTTGTGACAGCCACAGATACTGAATAATTTTAATCAAGATACCATACCTAAAAATGTTGATCTCACAGCATCTTAGAAAAAAATAGTGCAAACAAGAGCCTGAACATTGGGGTGTTATTGTAATACAGTGGAAAACTGTTGGTCACAGAGCTATATTACAGTTAGATAGGAGATAAAGTTCTAGTGTTCTATTACACAGAAAAGTGACATTGTCAGAGCATCACACTCCCTCATAAGCATGTGCATTTGATACCATTGAAGAAATAAAATATAAAAAAAAAGAATCAAAATAACAAAGAGATGCTGGAATATACTAAACTGAAGAAATATAGCTTTACATAATTTGATAAAATTGTGGTAAAAAAATATGTTATCCATTTGTTTTTTTGTGAAATCATATACTTATTTCCTTGATGCTCTTAAATTATATAAAAATTATATTAGAAATATTTTATACCTATATAAATTATGTATTCCTTCTCAATTGATTATATACATATACAAATGTCGTTTCAAAGAAATTTTCATGTGGCTTATTATTTCTTATGGATTTTACTTTATTCGAAGACATCTTTAGAATGCTTATTTTATACCTGTCATTATGCCACAATGGTCAAACTTACAGCCTCTGCTTTTTCCTACAACAGAAAATCATCATAATGATAACAACACCATAAGAAGTAATATTCCATTACCGTTTAGCTTTATCTGAGGTCTAGGAGAATAGGGGAATGCAATAAAACTTCCAGAGGGAATAACTAAAAGGAAACAAAAGATTAGGAGGTGTGGGGGGGGTACATTTAAATATAGTGCAGTGGAAGTTTCTTGCTGTGTCCTGTGATGTAGACTCAGGTGGTATTCTGCTCAGACAGACTCACATGTGTCTTGCTGAGAGGCAAGACCTATGGGAAGACATGCAATGTTTAGACAGAGTACAAGTAGGAGAGTAACAGGGCTCCTGCATAGCTAGCCTTGCAACACTTCATTGGTCTCCTGTCTTTGCTGATATTTACTTCTTTGAGAGGGATGGCAGAGAACTTCTCTTGGCATCCTGGCTGACTCATTCAGATTCATGGAGGACTGGGCTGTTTCTCTTAGATTGTGCCACAGCTGATGATTCCTGTTTGGTATCCTGACACTACTGGCCTAGGCTGCTGGTATTCTGACAATGGAGATTAGAATTATCCCGAGAGAACGACATCTAAATAGATTCGCATTCCCTTGTCCTATCTACCGTTTTTTCTTCATATTTTTGGACGGTGGGCTAGAAGGGGGAATCAAAGCATTTGAGAACCATCATTACAAGTAGGTCTCAAAAATTTAAGCCTACGATTAGTTTAAAATATTACCTAAAATTGTTGTTGGTTTTGAAGACCTATTTATAGGCACTATTGCAATGCACCATGTCAGAGAATACAAAAGGAAATATTATCCTTTCTGTCTAAATATGCCATGCAATTTACATGAAATGTATAGCTCTGCCCATGAAAGGTGTGGTGCCCTTCAACAGGAGTCATCAAGATAAATCTAAACGAGGGGCTTGTACCACAAGCAAACACCAAGGAGGATTATAAGTCCTCATTTCCTTGTGCCACCATCACATTAGGGCGCAAGACTTAACTTCTGTTCTTAGTAATGGGAGTTTTACCTGGTGCTTTTCAATGTCTAGTCAGAGCTCCATTATGTTGTGATTCCATTTGAATTTTCCTCATGTATGTATATATTTTGGGAAGTGTCTACATATTCGGCTTCTGTACAGGTTTTCTAAAAGGCTTTCCATGTTAGTTGTCCCTTGTCATATTCCCTCCTATACGCTGCCCTCCTGTCTCCTTCTCCATTTGGTCTTCTTACTCTATTTTTCTCTTTACCTTTATTCTTCTATAGTCTATTTCCACCTCTGTGGAAGATCACTTCTCCCTCTACTCTCCCTGATCTCTTACGAGGTGCTTCTGAAGTTATTCAGATTGTACCATACACAACAAAATCTTAAAAGCTAACATCTACTTATGGGAAAAAATATGGAATGTTTGCCTTTTGGGGTCTGAGTTACTGGACTCAAGATAACTATTTCTAGTTCCAATTTTACTTTATAATTTCATTATTTAACAGATTAAAATATATCCCATCATGTAAAGGTACCTCTTATAATGATGAAGACTATAGCACTGCGGTCTAACTATGCCAAATTCTAATTTCAGGAGTAACTGGCTGCTTGTTTTTCACAAAGGAGGTCCTTGTTTTCTGTAGGTGGACTCCAGCCTATCATTTCTAGAATCTACACTTTTGGTGATGGCAATTTCAAAACTGAGGAACACTAAATGAGATAGTTATTCAGAACCCTTTATATATGATTCTGATTTTACTGAACAAGAAATTCAGATTTCAGAGCACAATATCCTATACCAATGATCAAATCAATATATTTGAATAGCTCATTTCATACATAGTATGGGTAAGCACTTCTTTCCATGAATTTTTAAAAATATTAAGAAATGGAAGCACCATATTTTCCATTGTCTCTTCTTTAGTGTATATTTAGCTAAATGGGAAAACTTGTGTGTGTATATGGTAGTGACGGTTTATGAGAAATACCTCTGAATTCTTCTGGTTCTTTGTTAAACCAAAAAACAATTTCATCCTAGGATTGTAATTTAAAGATTTCACACAGATAATTTAAATTTGTTACTGTATTTTTCATTGGAATACTTGAGAAACCTATCCCATTACTCCACTCATCTCAGCAAAACTTGGGAAAGGTAATATTTCTGTTTATTATGAAACATTGTTGGGGGAGAAAAACTATTAGTCTTATAGCTCATAAAAACCAGAAGGCACTGCAATTAAACAAATGCAAAAGAAAATCTACCTTAAAAGCTTCCTTTACTGGTTGTAATAACATTAATATTTTATGTTAATAAAATATAAAATAAAACCCTAATCATCTTAATACTGTCATGTGTAATGTGTAAGCATTTTACAAAGACAATGGTGAATCGGACTTATTTCAATGTAATATACAGAGGAAGAGAAATAGCCAACTGCAATAAATTCAACCTGTTTGAGCATAGAGAAGAAAATGGAGTTCTGTCTGTTACATGTAGAAAATTGAACTAGGTGACTATACAGAAGCCTGGATGACATCACTACTTTCTTCCAGATAAATGCCTAAAGTGTTTACCACATTAATTTGCCGCTGGATAAAAATGCTTGTCCAGATTCAATGGAAAGATCAATACATTGAGAAAGATGTTTTACAGGCTCTGTATTTTCTTCCCAGACTGTCAGCCCACATGGTAAGATTGAAGGTCAAACAATCCCAAAGCGATTTCTCTCTCAACGTTCAGAACATTAACAAACACTTTGTGTGCATTATTCTTTTGCACATTTGTCAGACAACTAATCCTATCTCTGTAATTTCAAATATTATGTGAATCCTGGAAGCTAGGTAGAGATCAACTCACTGAACCTTTATCTTCAATTGAAATTTAATATGAATCAAACAGTATTGAAAAAAGTGTGCCATGCTTTTTTTTTGTGATGGCAGCAAGCATATTAATGCCACTGTTTGGTTGGAGAGTATTCTTTTAATTTCATACCTGCATGGTTAAAGGTTTTAAAGCAGAATGATCTGTGGTGAGCTCATAAATTGTATAATATCCTCTACATTGAGGACAGCTGTGTTAGAAGTTTCACTTTTAAAAATATATATTCTCTGTACCAATGCAGTTGCATAAGCTCCCCTCAAGTAAAGCTGTGGCTTATTTTTCTTTGGTTTTCTCGACAAATTTAATAGATATTGAGAAGGAAGTCTGTTTCCAAACAGATAGTGGATCTGCAGTGGCATGGCGCCCAGGTGAATGTCTCACTCTGGGAATTCCAGCCGTTTCCTAGTGCCAACTGTCCTACAGAGCCCTCATCTCATTAAAGGTTAATTAGTTTCCTTCCATCCCATAGCTCCATGATGTATTATGTGGGTCATAAAGATGATATGAACATGTACTTGGATGAGATTGTGAACTAACCCATATTCATTACGGAAACATAAATCTATTGCTCTAAGGCCACTTCTGTTCTGGCATTGGAAAAATAGCTCTATGAAAATCAATCTCTAAGGATTGGAAAAATGCTCATATCCTCACTCATAAAGTGAACCCAGTGTAGTAGCAGGTGGGGGGAAAATTCTTCAGGGCTAGTAACAACATCACCTCCACTTTCTCAAAATGGTGAGATGCTCGTATTTTATCATATGCTGTAGAAAACATGACTTAAAGAGCCATGGCCATAGGAACAAAGGGGATAAGAACCATTAGTCCTTTGATATCTCTCTGTTTGGTTTTCTACATTCATTCAATTGGTATTGGCACCTGAGGAGGTGACAACCAAGAGCACAGGAAGCAAAAAATCCCTTCTCCAAAATTTGTTATAAGAAACAAACTTGAATTAAGTTTCGACTAAGAATAATAGCCATTTCAAAGTGTGAGAATTCTACACACATCTCTATATGAACTACTGAGCAGTTTGTATACCTCAGACAGTACAAAGAAATAGTTCTAATACGTGTTAAAACTATTGATTAACTTTTAATATGTGTCATATCACCTCTTAGATTTTTTTAAATTTTAGTAACACAAACAAAACTTTTCCATTTTAACTGAGCTGACACGAATGGCTGAGTAGTAGATGCAGAACTTCTATCCTAAATTTCAAAATTTATCTCCATCTTTCTCCCAATCTATATTTTCATTTCCCAAATTGTATATTAAACTGAAAACTGCTTAGCTTATTGAAGTAAAATCTAGTGCTTATTTTAGTCAAGAGAAAGAAAAACACATACAACTATGTAGATACTGTTCAGTTATTCAGTATATAGAAATAATAAGTAAGTTGTTTTAATACTGGAAAGTAAATAGATTACACTAACCAAGTGAGTTCAGTGATAAGTAAGCTAATGACATGGAATTCAAATGCCTAGATGAAAGTAATCAGCTTTCAATAATACAACTCAAGTCTGTGTCCTTTTAAAACATCATTGCAGTGACCTTCCATCCTAATCACAAAGATGTGGGATAGGACTGTGCTGTCTTTCTTTGTATTTTATCCAGCCTCCTATAATCTCCAATCACATGAAAAATGAATATACTCAATTATTAGACTACATTGAATTACTTGGAACCCAAAGAAACCCTGAATGATTTTCAAACTTTCCTTTTCAAGTTAAAAATTAATACTTTGAATTTATGTTTCAAATGTTCCCTGATAACAAAGTTAGAAGGCAAAAGATTTTGCCAAGACAGATTCATTGAATTTGTAATCAGAAATACAAATGTTTTCATGAATTTTCCCTGGAGGCCACCTTTTCCATGAAGATATACATTCTCTCTCATAAATGAAATATAAAAGTAAAATCAAGTAATCTATAAATAATTCTTTTTGTTCTTCATTCTGAGATTCACAACCAAGAGTTCCACTGTAAAGACAGGACTTAAACGCTAGGAAACTATATTAGGACTTACTTTCAATAGGTCTTGCTTTAAAAGAAAGACAATCTGCCTGTGTCAGTCAATGATGGGTTTCTCTTCCATAAGCCAAAGATATAAAAATTAGCAGAATATGAAAAATGAAACCTACAAGAGCACTCTGGACAACGTTGCTAGTTTGATGAGCATTATTATTAAATAGATTTTAAAATAAAATATGTGTAGTAGATAAAATAATGGGTAGTAAAAGAAAACATTCACTAGCAAGGAAATATTCTAATCAAATGATCAATGAAATTTCCAATGATACTTTCTGATGGCAGGAATGTAAAGACCCTTATTCATAAGACTAAGTTTTGAAAAGAAATTTCTTTACAAACTCATTAAAATGTTTTAAATTTGTATTTGCTTTGTGCACGGGGATGTGCACAGTTTTTCTTCCTGAAGATTATATTACACATGAAAATTACTTCCAAATAGGATATTTGTGTTTCTTTCTGGTAATTACATAACTGTAAAAACTGTCTTCAAACTGAAAAAGACAGAAATAATCTAGAAGCTAATTACCAATTATAATTTGGATCATTTAAATGTCTGCCGTTTCTTTCTGCCTGTCATCAGCCTACTGAGTTTGATGAAGACCTTAGCAACATGTAGATTTTTAAAAAAGAGGGGGGAAAAAACAAGCTCTGTGAGAGTTTCCATTTGTTTCTCGGAAGTATAAAATGGAAAATGAACTCAGTTATGAACAGGAAAAAGAGAACCCTCAATGGGGTGATTTCCTATTGAATAATAGTAACATTTTATTAGTAGTCATAAGAATCACTCTTTGTAGTTTGAACTTGTTCAAAAATTCTTTCAAAGCATTTAGGAACAAAACACAGCTGCAGGTTGTAAACTGTGTTAAATTTACTAGACAATTCCAAATGTTTCTGCAACACACAATGCAGTGAGGGAGAAAGGGAAGGCTTCCCAAAGAGGCATGGAGCACTGGTTGTGAGCCGACTTGGATCTATGAAAAAGATAAACAGGGTCAGATGTTCTCCAGACAATCTTCATAAAAGGGTGACACCTTGTGATAAGAGCTACATTAAACCAAACCCAGATGTCTACAGAGTTCAGCAAAAGAAGACCTAATGTGTTTTAAGATGACTTCTCAGTGTATTTTCTACATGAGTGATTCTTACAGGGGTGGGTGAAGGGGTTTGATCCAGGTGAAATTAATGGATACTGGAAGAAAATATGTTGTTGGAAAAGACATGATTTTTTTTATGGGAAAAGGCGAAACATTGTTTCATAGTCACAGAAAGGAGTTTAGCAGAAAACCCTGCAGTTGATAAGGGCTTAAGGAAATAAACACATTAGGCATCAGTGTGAGAACTGGAGTCCCCACAAGTGAGCAAATGAAGTAAGGCTGAGACCACCCTGTGCTTCACTCTTCACACCATGTACCCTGGCCCTCTGTGGACCAAGAGGACCTGAACTTTCACTAACAGGGGAACCACAAGTATTTCAGCAGTCAGACTGTTGACTCAAGCATGAGGAATATCAAACCAAAAAGACTATATGTCACAAAAGATTCTCAAAACAAACTTAACAAAAAGTAACACTGAATAAATGTAAGCCATGTGTGAGTCAAACAACACTAAAAGTTTGGTCATATATTTTTATGTAAAATATAGGAGCATTATAAAATTATATAAAATGTAGTATTAATGTAATCTCCAATGGCAATTGGTTCTCTGTTTACACTGATTTGTAACAGTTCTATCAAATAATCTATGCCTCTTGGAAGGATACCCAAGTTGTATAATTTTTCTTCTGTGTATTCTCTGTATTATGTCAAAATAATGTATAGATATGTATTCACATCATCATCTTTAATTTGAATTGCAATACGTGTATGTTCTTCAATTCCATCCTTTGAACTATTAGGTTTTGTTTTATTTAATTTTGTTGCAATTTTAAGACATGTTTCTTATAATTTTGTTTCTTCATCACCCTCTGTATTAGATACTTTTCTGTTATTGTCATAAAACATTACTACCAAGGTAACTCATGGAAAGATTTTACTGGAATGTAAGGTTCCAGAAGAGTCCATATTAAAGGACACTTTTCCTCCAGTTAAGTGTCACAAGAGCAGGCTTAAGAGTCAAAAAAAAAAAACATTCTCACAGTCAGGAGTCCCATAAAAATACTAAGCTAGTATCTATAACATACATACAGAGGATATGGTGTAAATCCATGTAGGCCCTGTGCTTAGTTCTTCAGTCTCTTTGAGTTTATATTTGCAAATCCAAAGGGCCTTGTTCTTTGGGTGACCTCCATACCTTCTGGCTTTTTAATCTTTCCACCTTCTATTCCATGGAATTCCCTGAGCTCTGATGGGAAGTGATTTGATGGAGACCTCCCATTTATATGTTCTCTTCATGTAATGTGGAGCTCTGCATCTATTCTCATCTGCTACCAGAGGAAGCCTCTCTGGTGATGACTGAATAAAGCACTGATTGATCTATGAGTATAACAAAATATCATCTTACTGCATAAAATCACACACACACACACACACACACACACACACACACACCCATTCCCCTCCACCTATCATAATAATCACTAGAATCACCCTGCATGGTGCACTTTTGATTTAATCAACATTTGTATGTACTGTTACCCACAACTGTCTCCCATTGATGCCTCTCACCCTAGGCTATAACACATTGATATGGATTCTTGATTTGTAAGTGCTTCTTGATGTTACATGCATAGTGTACCTCACTTTTAAGCATTATTCTCCATTTCTGCCTTCTGAATCACAGAAAGACGGAAAATGGTACTCATTAGCACTGCTGGTTTAGTTCTCTGAAAGAGTCTGTCATTATTCACCCAAGCTTGCAACTGCATTGGTACTTGTAATAAGTGCAACTATGTCTTATGTGTAGGGATATTGCTCTCTTTGACCAGGATGCTTGTCGGAAAGATACACTGGAAAGCAGATTTCTGAGTTCAAGGTCAGAATGGGACAGAGCAAATTTAGATCCAGGAGTGGTGGGAATGGAAATCTCAGGATGAGATCCCACCCAGCTAAACTTAGTATTTGTGCTTACAAAGGCAGGAAGATCTCCAAATTCATTTGCTAGGTTAAAATACACACACACACACACACACACACACACTTCATGTCTTTTTCTAAGAATAAAGATGTTAAGGTAATAAATGCTGATTTGTGGGAAATACAAAAGGGAGTTGTTGAAATGACTGATAGATATATAAATAAAAGATTAGACTTTGGTCTACAAAAGCTGAGCTAACTACACAGCTGGCTGGAGAGTCACCTCAAGCTGGAAGCTCGGACCCATGATGGACTTCGAGTTGTTTCTTCCAGAGTTCCCAAACTTCCCTTTCTCAAGACACTAGCTCCAAACCAAGGCTGGTCCTTGACACAGGGCCATCTGATTTACCTCTTGAATGAGGCTTCTGCTTCTATCTCATCTGCTGTGTGGCCATGTCTCTAGGGCAGCACATGCTAATACTTTTTGTCAAGTCACTCTTTTGTTTCGCTTTACTTTTCAGGTATCTGAATGCCCCTGTTTTGTTTGAAATAGAGACTCTTTTCCCATTATTTACTCACTTTATGTCCAGATTGCATCCTCCCCTCTCCTCTCAGCTTCCCTTTCATACAACTCCTCTCCCAAACACCTTCCATTCTTCTGGGAGAAGGGGGAACACCTCCCCCTTATCAACCACACTTGCGTATCAAGTCACTGGGAGACTAGGCACATCCTCTCCCTGTGGAGCCAAATATGACAACTCAGTTAGGGGAAAATGATTCACAGGCAGGCAAGAGTCAGGAACAGCCCCAGCTCTACATAGGTATCAGGGCCCTAGGTCCATCTTGTGAACACTTTGGTTGGTGCTTCAGTCTCTGGGAGCCCCCAATGGTCCAGTTTAGTTGACTATTGGTCTTCTTGTTGGGTTCCTATCCCCTTCGGGTTCCTCAATCCTTCCCCTAACTCTTCCACAGGACTCCTAAGCTCTGTCTAATGTTTGGCTGTGTTTCTGTCAGCTGCCGAGTGAAGTCCCACACCTCCCTCTCTGTGTCTGTTTTTATTCCTCTCCTTTGCTGCATAACACGGGAATCACTTTCAAATTGGTCAACTTACCTGGTAGTTAGCTCTTAACAAAAAATAATAGAAAAGATTTCTTTATTTTTAACTATCTGTATATATGTCCTTGGCAGGTTTGTGCACATGAATGCAGTGTCTGTCAAGTACACTGGCAGTTGTGGGCTACCTGACACATGTGTTGTGAACTGAACTTAAGTTCTTTGCAATTGTAGTAAGCAGCTTTAATGGTTGAAGACCTCTACAGTTCTCAAAATAGTTCTTTTCGTGGCATGTCACCATGTGGTATAGGATCAAGCATTCATTAAAAATGAAAAACATGATATCCACTGATACAGGTATAAGATTTCCTGATTACCTGTTTTCCAAAAGAAAGAAAACAATGTTATTCTCTGCTAAAAATGATGTTTTACTAGGCATCTATTTTATGTTGTGCATTCAGTAAGACTTTGGAGAATTCAGAATTAGTTTAAAACTTATCAAACAAAAATAAAAAATAATAGAATCTAAATATTATATTCTCAGAACAATACAATTAAGATCAAGTATAGTGTAGAAAAATTAATTCTATAATTTATCAATCGTTTGATGCCAGATAAAGTGTTTTTCAAGATTGTGCCATCACCATAGACTCAAAATCTTTATCCTTTTGAAAATATTTCAAATTGTTTCCAACATTTATATTCCATAAAAACAATAACTGAAAAATAAATAGTTCATTTTATATTGGCATGTAAGAATAGGAATATTTTATTAGTTTTGAGAAAATAATTTTTAGATTTATTTTTCTTTTCTTATTTCTTGGAAGAGAATCTGTGAGTGAAACAGAACATTTTTACCTAGCTACACACCAAGTACACTTTCTTGGTAAGTAAAATCACTTCTCCTTATACAAAGGTTAAAGGCTACAGCTATTTTCTTTGACTATTTGTGTTTATTGTATTGCTTGTTTTTTGACTATCCTCATCTATTATATTGCTAGACCCTCAACCTAGAACTGACCTTAATACATGCATGTAATCAAAATGGTATAAAAGCATAAAGGAGGAAGGGAGATGAAATAGGGGGTTCTAGGGAGGGGAAATGGGGAAAGGAGATGACATCTGTATTGTAAATAAATAAAATAACCAATAAAAAAAGAAAAAAAGAAAATTAAGACTGCTAAATGATTTTATTGTTTTATAAGTGATCCATAATTTAGCATCTTGCCAAAGTATTGAATGAACAATAGATACGGTGGTGTCTTCTTATGGTACACAACACTGATACTGACACCTTGATAACATGAGTAAGTGTGGCCAAAGATACAGAGAACACCATGTTAGACAGATGGAAATCACCAGAGATTTTGTTTTCATAATTGAACTATGGAACCAACCCCTAATTTACCTGGGTCTGGCCTCCTTGATATCTTCTGTCTACACACTCAGATCAATCACACTAATTCCATTAGGTATTCTGTAAATTATACTGTGAAGCAACTTTAAATTATATAAACACTAACCTAATATAGCAACCTTAAAAGTGCTGAAGCTTTCACAGGGTGAGTATCCACTGGAATAAATATTGTGATAACGTTAAACTCAAATGCAGAAACCAAGCGTGTGTTTGTATCGTGACCATATGATGTTGAGGAACTTGAATATCCCAGGACTGTAGAATTAGATACCAAAATATCTCCTAGAGTTCTCTGAACAGTTTTAAATTGGTGCTGAAATAATGAATATACTGGATAATCATTTAATTTAAACCTAAATAGGAGAGGCTAAGATTAATCCTTTGCACTATCTATCTATCTATCTATCTATCTATCATCATCATCATCATCGTCATCATCTATCATCTATTATATATATACATATATATATGATTTATATAAAACCATTAGAATATGGACGTTCATTTTAAGCATTCCTTGCTCTGCCATTATCTGTTTTGCATATGACAAAGGATTCTCAAGTAATAGCTCTCATTTACTTTGTCAACAAATGTGACAATAAACTCAACCTTGCTGGTTTGCAGTGTATATTAAAGTTCATAGAACTTTAAAGAAAAGGGTTTAGTGCCAATCACATAATTAATGCAAAAATCAGAGAAAATAAATCACATTATTGATAAAATATATATTATTATATATTGATAGAATATAGTGCAACATATACTACAAATTAAGCTAGAGATACATCTCTAGATTATTTGAAGTTAATCTCCTTTTATATATCTCGGTAATTTTATATTTATTTGGTGTAAAAATAATTTTCTTTGTTCAAGCATGTTAATAACCACAAGAATAGTGCAAGATATGATTGACCCAGTGACTGAAACATAGGAAGGTTGGCATACAATTTTTACTCCCTCTTTGTGAATGAGCTCAGCTTAGATACTATTATTTTTTTACCTACATATGGGTCAGAAAGCATTTATAAATGGAAAATGACTTTCATTTCACCTTCCTACTCTTAAGCTAATATTTATAGCAATCCAGACCAGAAATTTAATATCATTCCAAATATTGCCATTGATTGCTTATTGAATCCTTGTTAAAAGATCTATTTAAGACACTCCAAGATGTATCTGTTTAGCCAACACCCTGTTAAGAATTTGCATAATAATTGAGTTGCACAAATGTTTCTGAAGGGAAATATGTGTAGTCTGACCATAGTATTATGCAAATTTTGTTTTTACAGCCATTTAGCTTCTCCATAATACCTTATGTCACTTCACAGGCAGTGCATTAAGCCATGTCAGCACTGACAACAGCATACAAAGGCTGGGCTCCAGATCCTGCAGCTTCAGCCTAAATGTATGGTTGCCTTAGGGGCACACTACCTATTAATTTAACATTCTAAAACTAATTATGTATGTCAGGGTGACCTCTGTCTAATCTACATTCATCAGAGAGTCGGAGCCTTCTGTCTCTATTGTTCCTATAATAAAATAGCTGTTGATAGACTTATATAATTGACTGTGTCGGAAGTGAACTCACCCTACGTGGCTACATGAAAATGCTGTATAGTCCCACTAGAATAAAGATAAGCAAAAAAAAAAAATAAATAATCCAACTATCTCCAGTAATTAACTTTGAGGGTTTATTAACATCAGGAGGAAATATATTTCCCGTTGGCTTAAAAATGAATGTAGGGAGTACAATAGTCACAGCTATAGTATTCAAAAAAAAGGTTTTCTTAAGAGAAATGTTGAATAATTGAAATGCAAATTGGACTTCTTTTGCAAGTAACATTTATAGTACTTGATGCTCAAGTTAGAGTACCTATAGAATTTAACACACTCGTATACAGAAATTTATATTCTGGCCAGAATTTTGAGAATTTATTTCTGTGTAAATATAAAAATATACAGCAAGTAAAGGCCTCCTTAAGAAAAATATATGATACCTTTTCATACATTCTCATGACATATAGCATAAACCTTTCTTTAAGGAAATGTTATTTGTAGAAAACAAAAAAATGTTGTTTGAATTACATCTATTTTGAGAAAAAAAATAGTTCTTTTTAATTTTTCAAGGAAATTTTCTTAATGGAGTAAACACATTTTTCCGAAGTTTTCAAGATAAATATTGATTAACTTGAAATGCATAATGGATATTGGATTAGATTTTGGGAGTTTCATGTGAAAGAAAGATGCAATTGTTCCTGAAAAGAGCCTTTGCACCAAATCATCCTAACAGGTTTCCAGAGGCAATAAGCACAGTGCCAATGACAGTTGCCCTGATTTTTACATAGAACCGCCTTTCTTTGCAGTGTTTTAATAAGTCTAGGAAGAGATGTCCATGATTCTTGTTCTGATTCTGTTTCAGTATCTGAAATCTAGGTGTCATCAAGGCAATTCTTCTAGAGATGGGAAGCATAGCATCAGCACAGACTTCTCTGCTGAAAGTCATAGTGGTGGAGTAGGCTCAGAGATATAATTTGGAAAGACAACACCCCCCACCCCCCTGTGGCAACACACTGTTGGTTTGATTTGGTCCTGGTTGTCCATAATTTCCTTAACTGGTAGCTGAGCCTACACAGAATCACAGAGGAATGTTACAAGAGTTAAGGTTAGAGCAACTGTAGATTGGTATGCTCAGAATTCTTTCATGTCGGTAAATATAAAAATGATGAGACAGTAATATGTAATTTAAGGAAATGGTTCATTATGAGTCTAAACATCTAAACATCACTGATGGTAGAGTCTCTATACCAAAGTAAAGGTGACAGAGGCCTAAAATCTATGGTGCCAGTAGGATCAGACAAGTGATTTAAATGTTACAAAGCCTTGTTGTTCTACAAACTTATCATATCAATAATATCTACATCTAGAGTATAGAGTTACAGAAGTTGTAAATGTTTCAAATCCTTACATCTTGTTCTGCATTCAATAAACTCATGATTTTTCTTCATTCTTAAGAAATATCACCACTGGGCAATATATTAGATTAATAATAAAAATTACCTTAAATGCCATTATTTGAATGGACAAGTCTGGGGAGGCTGAAACAAACTTCCCATGAGTGACTTATATAGACCAATATCTAAAATCTAGGTGTCATCAAAGCAGACTCACACTGGAGATAGGAAGCAGAGCGTCAGCCTACACCTCTCTACTGACAGTCAGGTATTTTGTTTCTAGGGCTGATATGACTCAGATATCTATAAAATGTTCTGACTGATATAAGTCCTTTCTACAAGGTCATGAATCACACTGGAACAGGGACCTCTCCTATTTCAGTATAATTTAACAAATTCTTTTTTTAGTCATATCTGCCATACTTCAATTCTAAAAATTCTACAACTGGAAGTCCATTCTCAGGTTCATAGGAAAAAAAGAACGTAGACCCTAAATATTGTGGGAATGGAATCAGGTTTAGTCCACAGCAGATAAAGTTGAAGGAATCCTAGAATGAGATAACCAGGAAGGAGCAAAACTAGAGATGAGATAACAGGAAGCCAGGGTCACATAGGAGATGTAAAAAATTGCAAGCAGAAGAGACAGAGTATATACCTGAGAGAAATCTGTGTTTGGAAGATCTATATAATCACAATAAATGGTGACAGATAGAAGTAAGATGATGACAGCAGAGTGGACAATAGCTTATACTAATAGGACCTGAGCTGAAATCAGGCTGTGATAGAATCTGGAAATTAGAACTGGCAGAGAAATAGTTCAGATGCAATCTTCATCTGTAAGAATCTAAAACTAAAATAGCATATTCATGGCCTGGGCGGTACATCGTCAGTACTGGGAACTATCATCAGCTGCAGATGGGGAAGAAAGTATGATCTGGAATTAGAACACAGAAGCAAAGTAAGAGCTGATTGCATATCAGGACACCAGAATCTTCCTTACATCTAGAGGAGTGAGGGATGGAATGGAGGTGGCTAGCACTGCCTACTCTAACAGAGGCTGCAGATACTTCTCCTATTAAACAAAATAGTAACACTTAGTCCCACAAAGAGATTTGTAAGTTGAACAATTAATAAAGCTATTTCAAGTAAGCCACTCACATAGTAAATGCACCGATAAATGTTAGCTACAGTTATGATAAATACTATCTGATTTCACCACTTATTCTCAAACAGAAAATAAATAAAAAATTGATAGTAAAATGTGGCTGCTTTTCAGAACATTTTTTATACAGTTTCTGAGACTTTTCTAGACACTTTTTAAAAACATATTTCCTGTGGCTTTCTCTTGCACGTTTCAGATTTCTCTTTCTTTATACCTCTCCTTCTTCTTTGGCTATTCTTCTCTTCAGATATATCCATTGTATTTATTATTGCATCTTTAGATAGACTCCATGTCAGTGTTAGGATTTTATATCTACCTTTTTCTTGTGATTTAGGGTAAACAGAGATCTGGAAAAAGTTTAAATCAATAAACTATAATTTGTACTTCTGTTACATTAAAGCATGTAAAAGTTTCAGAAACTGCTTTTCCGTGCATATATATTTAAGGCCATCTCAAGTATGTTTATCTTCCTTTGTTCAAGATGGTTTCTCAGCTGTAAGCATTCCAGAATGTTATGTCTGGAACGGCTTGTACTGACATTTTACTTTTTTTATTTTCACTCTTCTGTACTTTATTGTTGTTATCTTGTTTTGTTGTTACATTGTGGCACACATTTGCATTTACATCATCAGTGGATATGTTCCAGGTATATCTTCTCAAGGTCGATGTTTGTGTTTGAAACTATGTGAGAGTCCCTCCATTTGACATTTTTGTCTGTAAGTATATTTTAGGGATTTTTCCAGATCATGTGCTAAATCTTGTGGTGCCGATAGGAAATCTCATATATCCACTGGACTCGGGAGTTAACACTTGCTTGAGAGCCCAGTCCAGTGGGCAGATAAATCACCATGTAGTATAAGGTGAGTTCAAGGAGCCAAACACTCAGGAGAGGAAATTGATAGCACTTTGCAATAGGTGACGGTGTTCTCTAGAAACTCAATGTGTTTCACAGACACATTCCAGGCAAAGAACACTAATGCCTCTTACCTTTTAAAACTTCTCTTCTTGACTGTCATTCACTGAAATACATCTTGGAAGGCTGCTTGTTTCTGTCACTAAAACATTTACAACTGTTTTCCCGCACCTGAGATCCTTCTTAGAAGACATTCACCTGCCAGTCCCAAGCTCTATCCCCACAAACCACAGTTATCTTGTGAGTAATCTGTCTTCATCTGCAGCTGTGCTGCCCATTCACACCTCCATGACCTTTAGGCCTTTGTCTTTGTAATTTCTCTAATATTTTATTTGAGGACAAAGCCCTTCTAGACAGTTAACTGGGTGCTTTATGGTTACTGTTGCTGTGTTGAAACACCATGAACAAATGCAACTTGGAGAGGAAAGGGTTCATTTGGCTTGTATTTCCTGAATCACAGTCTATTGCGGGGAGCAAAAGTAGGAAATAAAACCAGATGGGAAGCTAAAGGCAGGAAGTGAGGCAGAACCTATGAAAAAATGCTGCTTACTGATTTTTTTCTCATGGTTTGCTCAGCTTGTTTTTGTTTGTTTGTTTGTTTGTTTGTTTTTTAGAGAAGCCAGGATCACTACCAGACCAGGGATAACACCCACAATGGGCTGGTCCCTCCCACATCAAGCACTAATTAAGAAAATACTCTACAGGGCTGCCTCAAGGCCAGATCTTATTAAGGGATTTTCTTAATTGAGAATCACTACTCCAAGATGATTCTAGCTTGTGTCAAGTTGGCATAAAAACTAGCTAGAACACATGTTAATAATATATTTTTTTCATTAAAAATCACATATCTGGAAGGGGAGTGCAATGACTGGAATGTAAATAAATAAAATAATTTTTAGAAATCTTGTTTCCTCTTAGTAAAATAAAAAGGTCACCCATTCTCCAGAAGACATTTAAATCACCCAACTCCAAAGAAGATGTGATATAGAAAAATGTAATTTAGATAATCACAAAAATAAGCTAAGGTAGCCCATACTATAAAAAATTCTAATCATAGTAATAAGTGTAATAACCAAAAAATATCTCTTAGAATATAACTTTGTTCTTTTTCATTAAACATAAACATGTTTATATGTTTGGAAAGGTAGACCCATGTCAAAAATAAGTGTCATATATTGATAATATAAAACAGAATGGATAATAATTTTAATTTCAAAGTATATAGAATATATATTATATATGATAAAACATTTCTCTTTTATTTCACTATATAGATATAGTTACCATTTTTTTTCTTTTCATAGTGACAATGAAATATCATCTGTGTAATCTGGGATTCTTTCTGTACATATAATTCTCTTCACTTTCTTCCTATGTGTTTCAACATTCGTACACACATGATAGCATTCTACTAATGCAGTGCCTTACTTTCATAGATTAATACTACTAAATCTCAAATTCACTTCATTTTTACACAGCACTTACTACCTTCAAGGTGCCTTGAAAGATTTATCATGCTGAACTTAATTAACTTTGTGATTGGGCATGTAGATGGCATAAAAGTGTCTATCTATTTTAAAGCACAGTGTAACTATGAGAATAAACAATATCAGAGATCCCTACATCTAATATTACTCTATAATAAAAAGGACCAGGGCCCCTTGCAAAATGGATTATTCTAGAGCTAAGACACAATAAAAATTTGAGATGACTTTGAAACTTTTTTTTTTTTTTAATGCCCAAAAAAGTAAAGTTGTCAACAATGAAGTTGGGTTCATGCTGGAAAAACACATAATTAATTTAAAAGTATCACTAAACTGCCCAGATCACAAAAATGTGACTAACTAAAACAATAAGCAGTACTGAATCATAAAGAAGATTGTTTGCTATGTAAAATATACAGAGAACAAATAGGAAATAAATATCATTGCATCCCTACAAATATAAATGAGAGAAGTAATGAATAAATGGGGGATGCTGACTATCTCCCATAGGTGATATAAGATATTCATAATTCTAAAGAATTTAGAATGAGAGCGAAGTAAGACTTTATGTTGTAGTAACTCAGTAAGCACCAGGTGATGATATTAATATCATAAGTGATATGCCATAGGGCTAGTATATGTGTGATTTGTTAAATTAAAAAAAAAAAAAACAATTTTGGCTCTGGACCTTTGCTTCCTGATACCTTGTCCACAGCTAACCATGAAAATGACACCTGAAACAACCCACACCATTTTATGAAAAGCTAAAGAAAAACTTGAGAAGCTAAACAACACAAGAAACATAAAGTCTAAAAACAGTGAAATACAAAACTGTAATGTAGAATCCTGCAACAGAAATTTGACACTTCAGAAATGACAACAAAGTCTGCTTCAAGCATGGTGCTAACTGATCATCAGTATTATTAATTGGCCTTTCCTTCTCCTTAATTGTGCATATGTATCCCACTAAAGGTACAGTGCTGAGAAAAAGGAACTCTGTACACTGAACATTTCGATAGACATGAAGTATGACAAAATTATTTTTTTTTATTTTAAAATGTGCTACAGCAAATCATCTTATATATGTGTATCATTTGATACCTATGTGCTATAGCACATAAAAAAGTTATTATGTAAAACTGTTGGAAAAAGGTTATAGGTGAATATCTGCATATCAGGGACTGGGAAAATTCTTCAGCTTTTAAAGGACTTTGTTCTCTTAAATAGGACCTGCCTTGGGTTCCAAGCAGCCACATAAGTAGCTCACAACTTTGTTTATTTCTGGTTCCAGGAGGTTTGATGGCCTCTTCTGCCCGTAACAAAAGCCACACACATGGTACACCATCCATATATATATTCATACAAAACATACACATAAAAGAAAAATAACAAAATATCAAAACATTGATATCATCTCTGATAATTTCATGTTATCCCCATACATAATCATTCTAAAAAAAATCTCCTTTTGTCTCCAAATGTATGATAAACAGATATATTCATCTCCCAATGCTAACATGGTCATGCCTATGTTTGCTAATAGCTTATAATGGATACCTTGCTCTTGTGCAGGACTCCTACGATTTATTCCACTCAAGCAACCAGAATGCTATTCCTGCAATGGTAAGATAGGTTGACTCAAAGATCTACTAAGACATATCAAATGGCTTCATGCTTCCATTGTAGTAAAATTGCAAGTCCTCATAAAAGCCACGTGAATACCACTCTCCAGTATCAGTTGAGTACTTTTCTTTCTGTCTTCTATGGCCCTCATTCTTATGGAAAAACATGGCTCCTGTCATTTTAAATTATAACGAGCGCCTCCTGTGTCGCCCCACGCCCGTGGAAGAGAAACAAGAGAGGCAGAATTTGGGTAGTTACTGCAAAACGAGGACTTTTTACTTCTTGTCACGGTAAAGCGGAAAGACGCGGAAGGGCGCGGAAGAGGCCTAGCTTAAATACAGCCTAGAGTGACGTATTCACTTCTGATTGGCTGTTCACTCACCACCCAATATTATGCCTCGGGATTGGCAGTGACTTTGGCGCGCCTTTTGCCTTTTACAACTGCACAGTTAATTGTTTACTTCTGGAGAAGACATGAGGCCAGCGCCATCTTGGGATGACAGATTATACCACCGTTAACAGCAGCTTCCTACATCTCTCCCTGTTTAAATTATTAATATGAAACAGCCTTTTGCCTATCAAACGCAGTACCAATCAAGATTCAAACTCAAACCCGATCAAGCAAACTCCATCTTGGGGGAATAAGCGATCAAGAGCTTATAGCCCGAAGATTTTCCCTTACCCTTCCAGGTGCGATGGAAACAAGTCCTCTGGGTGCAAGGGCTAAGGGGTTATAAAGAGGAATTGACACCCGTCCCTGTGCAATGGAGGATAGCTCCCAGGAGTGCAAGGGCTGTCAACCTACTATTTAGGTACCACAGCTATTTAGGAAAAGGCTGGCTGGACTTAGACCTCTCATCAACCCAGTGCAATGGGCTGAACCCTTGGGGTGCATCGACTGAGGGTCTCAGTCATCAGCTACTTTCTTAGCCTAGATAGTCAAATTTCAGGGAGAGATGCTTGCTCCAAGGCTGCGAGTGCTTGGGCTTTAGCTACCTTGTCACGTTTTTGCTGGGCTTTGAGCTTACAGACCAACCATCCATGAACACTAATCCACAACATAGGGCTGTATCAAACAGGCCTACCCCACTCTTTAAGAAAGAAAGAAAGAGGAGGCAGAAGAAATTCAAGAAGTAAAATCGCCAAGGGTAACAGGTTCCACTCGTGTTCCAACAAGGCTCGAAATCCGGATCTGCAATTGGTGTTGCACCTGGTCCAACTTCCCATTCCACTTTCCTTTTAAATAAGCAGAAAGATTATGGCTTTAAATAAATGTATCATTCACAAATCTCAGAGGTGTAATACCTGGATGTGGGGTTGCTGACACTCAGCTTATTTGAACCACATCCGTGAGCTGCTCCACATGGGCTTGGAGCAAATCAACTCTCTGATTGACCAAAGTCTCTTTTAAGTCTCAATAATGGTGTACTGTGATGGGCACAAAGGTAGGCACATGCACAACCAAGGCTAGGTCTAGTGATCCATTCTAGCCTTGTGCTAAATGGCATGTAACATTCTAACAATCTAAGATATCAGAATTATTCTGAAAGTTGGATAACATAAAGAAAAATGGAGGGTCTACACACACCGACACCGGTTGTGCAGATGCATTCCTAAACACCTTATTAATTTTAATGTTATTCAAATGGCTAGAGATATTAAATCTTGTAGCCGAAACATTCTGCACTTCATGAAATATATCATTCAACAAGACAAAGGCAGATACACCCTTTTTAAACCTTTTAAACAGTGGCTACAACACATAATTTAATTGTGTTGAAGCAGGATAAATTCAAGAAAATATACATATGATTTAATTTAGGACTTGCATCCCTTTGAAAACATTAAACAGAGGTTTAAATCCTCCTATGGTAAGCTTAAGATGAGGTTTTAGCCAAATAATATCTCTTAACAACTTTTAAAAATCACTAAGAGCAAATCAAGATTAAAAGTAAACTATTTTCCTTTTGTATGTACACTCACTAGCCAGAAGATGGTGTTAGATCCCCACCACAAATGGTTGTGAGCTACCATGTGGTTGCTGGGAGTTCAGCCTTTATATTTTAAAAATCTAGCCTTTAATGGCTGAGCCATTTTTCTAGCCCAACCTATCTCAAATATTGAAAGACACTGTCTTTGAATCCTTTTTTGAAGTAACAAGTATTTTTAAAAAAATTTTTAAAGCTCGTTATATTGAAGCAATAGCTTGCAGAAAAAATTTCTTTAGAGAAATCCACTAATAAAGTATCACACAATGAATAATACACACCAAAAGATTTAACCTCTTAATTTTTTGTATTAAAGCAACAACAATATTTATATATATAAAATGTAAAACAATTAACCAATTTTTGAAGCAATTATTTTTAACAAATATCGCTTCATGGGCTCTTAAAAATTATGAATAAATTTACTACCTGTAAATCTTTCACCTTTACCAGAAATGTAAAGAGATGGTAAAAAACATCTTTTATATCTATAAAATTCTATAAGCATTTATTAAAATGGCAGCTGGAGTAGACAAGTTAGGCTGTATAAATCTTAAATTTGAACTTTATTTTGGATTAAATTAATAACCAATCTTTTTTAGTCCAAAGAATATATCAGATAAAAGCCAATCTTATTCTCTAATAATTGCTACACACATTAAAGGAATCCAAAGCATCTCATTTTTAACAACTTTGAATATAAAGGAATTAAAATAATTTGAACCATATTTTATAAGCACATTTCTAGGACTTGGTCGGTGAAGACCCAAGACAAAAAGAACTCTTGGCTCCTGATCTGCAGAGCTCAGACTGCATTGTCTTAATTCAAATGTAAATGTTCTTAATCTCCGGCCTGTTCTCTGAGCCTGGCAAGGCCTGAACTGTGCCTTTTGGCTTTAATTTTGAACCTTAAATTTAAACTGTAAACCTTAAAAGACACATGTTGTATCTTTTTTCTATAAACATAGGCAAATCAAAAATTTTCAAACTCTCGGCTGAGCTACCAACTGTAGCCAATGGAATATTGGCAGTTTAACTATGTTTTAATGCCTCTTTTGTAAGTAACACTCAAATAGCTGTAATCAAAACATAGTACTTCAGCATTTGAATGCACTGGCAAGAGAACAGTTCAAGATCTGACTATGGCCCACAGCGGTATACTTATCGCCAAATGGAACTTCAGTATCAGGAGAATCAGAACCGTAATCTTGTAATCCAGCTTCGTTCTTCACAATCTGCACCAGCTGCGTAGGGACCCAAACTAAACTGTTCTCACCTGTGGAACAAGCACAAACGGCCCCCCTCCCTGGGCCACAGCAAGCCCCCAGCCAATCCCGCAGCCTCCCGTTCCCACGAGGGACAACGGCTGCACGGCATTCAGCCGCGGCATCCTCAAAAATCATCCGTTCCATCACTGGCATTGCCTGCTTTAAGCCCACAGGGCACTCCCCGTGTGTCCGCAGCACTTTCCAGGGCAGACTATCTCTCTCCTCTGTCTGCCTTTTGCGCCATGATCCCTTGTTCTGGCTCTGCCTTGTTGCAAGCCTCCACAGGTAGCAGAGTGCAGATGCTTCCCCAAAGATTCTGTCATAAAGGAGGATCTTTTTTTCCTCTGACCTCTCTCCACCTGCCCGTGGAGGTTTCTCAAGCTTAATGGACTCTGCAGCAGTCCTTGTTCCCTTTGGATATCCTATCCTATGACCAGGCCTTTTTGCCTGTTGCCGGCTAACACACCCTGGTTCTGGTATGCTAGAGTGGCCCCTTTTCTCACAACACACATAAGTTAAAAACAAATGCAATGCAAGCAAGAGGCTAGCTAGTGGAGCGGCAGCGGTGAGTTTAAATCCGCTTGCCACAAACGCCACCCCAGGCATATCTTCCAAAGGTGTACCTCAAAACCTGCAGTCTTTTAATCCTCCTCGAGTCTCAGGGGCCTTCCGCAACGCCTTGAAATTCCTGGGTTTCGGCACCAGATATAACGCACGCCTCCCGTGTCGTCCCACGCCCGTGGAAGAGAAACACGAGAGGCAGAATTTGGGTAGTTACTGCAAAACGAGAACTTTTTACTTCTTGTCACGGTAAAGCAGAAAGACGCGGAAGGGCGCGGAAGGGGCCTAGCTTAAATACAGCCTAGAGTGACGTATTCACTTCTGATTGGCTGTTCGCTCACCACCCAATATTATGCCTCGGGATTGGCAGTGACTTTGGCGCGCCTTTTGCCTTTTGCAACTGCACAGTTAATTGCTTACTTCTGGAGAAGACATGAGGCCAGCGCCATCTTGGGATGGCAGATTATACCACCATTAACAGCGGCTTCCTACATTAAATATAGAACAGAAGCCTCACTATCAAGAATTTTGCACAGAGGAATGAGGTTCTTTATAATAATGTTGGTTTGGCAAACACTCCATTATCATGGTTCTTGAGCATGTGTAGAGCCTTTGACCTCTTTCTAACCCTGAGTATGTGACAAAAGTAATGTGTTATTAATGATGATAAATTAATTTTCATCGTGCAAGGTCTAAAAATAATATAAACAGTAGAACCCGTCCCCTTTCTTTCTCTCTATGAGTAATCAAATACCCTGAGTTCTATCTACAGCAGCTTGTTAATCTTTTATATGATACCAAAACCTTACCAAAACGTGACATTAAACTCATGAGGTTCTGAGCAGAAAACCTAAATTAAGTGTGAAATCTCTACACACAAAATCTACTATAATAAATAGGTGTAGTTCATAAAAAAAGTGGTTCATGATAAGTTATTTCACAGCAATGAGAATGAATTTCCCATTGTTTTCTATATAGCACGAGCATCTTCTGTCATTACTATGCCATCCCATTGCTGCAGATCTCTCTTTAATATCTATTCCTCTCTGATGTCATGTAGTATGAATTTTTCTATTGCTGATATACTAAGTATTTTTAGTAAAGTGTAAGTTCTGCAGAGATAGAGTCCTCGATTTCATGTCCTGCCACAAATGCAGTCTCTAAAATGTTGTTCTCACATAGTAGGTTAATAATTATATGCTTAATGAATGGATGGATGGACACATTGATGATGTTTAAAGAGATACAAGAAGCCATCATGGCTAGCCATGATACGTATTGATACATTGCTTTAGCCTCTCAAGATTTAACCAATTTTCTGAATGGCTGGTGGGTGGAAAGCAAAGATGTGTATTGATACATGGAAAAACAAATCTCCTAACCCACTGAAGCTTCACTGTCATTCAATAATTACAAAGCTTCTTTTTATTGTGCATTCTCATAAAATCTAAATTTATTTAGATTTATTTTTTTTTTTTACCTATATGTATTTGTGTGGGCAATGTGAGTGTATATTATGGATATGTCAATGCATGTAGAGTCCAGGTGAAGACATCAGATCTCCTGGAGCTATATTTATTGACCGTGGTGAGCCACTAGGTATAAGCATTGAGTACTAGACTTGGGTTCTCTGAAAGAGCACAAAGGTCTCTTAATACCAAGCCATCTCTCCAACCCTGAAAATATAAGGTTCCTGTAGAGACTCTGAAGGATTGAACTAAAATTCTGAATCATTCACACTATAATACAAGTATAATTTCAGTATAATACAATACTTAAAAGTTCAGAGCCGGGCAGTGGTGGTGCACGCCTTTAATCCCAGCACTTGGGAGGCAGAGGCAGGCGGATTTCTGAGTTCAAGGCCAGCCTGGTCTACAGAGTGAGTTCCAGGACAGCCAGGGCTACACAGAGAAACCCTGTCTCGAAAAAACAAAACAAACAAACAAAAAAGTTCAGGACCCCAAAAGGTGCTTTTGTAGAGATGCTACTATACACAGGGTTCGGAGGAATAGATAATTACTTTTGCTGATAGGAGTCTCTATTTTAGCCAAAATCTGTACCCCAAGCTTTGGTACCACAAATGGCATGTACTATTTACTGATAGTGTGATAGGAGAGATGGTTTAAAGCAATGAACTTATTATAATGCAAGTCACAGTGTTACACGCCTTTGCTGAGGATCAAGGCAGTATAGGAATACAGCATAGAGTCAACTCGCTTTGACGATTGGGTTACAATTCTGTGGTGACACTGTCAGGATTAAACCCTCTCCTCTGCAATTACTAGATGTGCAACTTTAGGAAAGTCATTTAATCTCCTTGTGTCTGGTTTTTCTCATCGAAAACTTGAGGATTGTTTTTATCGTACAGAGATAAGATAAATCTTGTTTCGAAGATTAAATAAAGTAATGCTTGTAAAAAGCCATGGCAGTTTCTATCTAAGAATAAATGTTTAGTAGATGTATTTCTTTTGTTTTCCTTGAGAAAAATGCCTTATAAAACAATGAACTTTACTAATGAAAAGCATTATTATTTAGGACATTTACTGTTTTTTATTCTAGTCAAGACTTATATATGCAATATAATGCAATCTGTCACACCCTAAGATTAGAAAATATTTTCTCCCAATACTATTTTCCTCAAGTACAAAAATGCATTTGGAATGAGTTTCAAAGGAAGTTTCCATTTAAATTTAATGTGATGCAACCACATGTTTTCGTGCTGGCAATATCTTATTTCATTTTTAGCTTTCACCTAATTCCATATCCTTTATTTTGTGGATTCATTACTATGCAAATATATATGCACTATATTCAAATGCATGCTTTGAGGATTATGCTACATTATATCACTTCACAATTAAACAGATTGCATTCAGTTTTCTCAAGTAAGAAGTGTTTTATGTAAGTTGGTACAAGTTACTGAGTCAAGTCAATAACCAAGATCTTTCCTTTGAACTAAGAAAACACTAAAATGATTTTCTATAGATATTAATGGTGAAATTCTGTTTAAAAATCAAAAGTGATGGGCTGGAAAGATTGGTCACTGGTTAAAAGATCTGGCTATTGTTGGAGAGGAACTGATTCAATTCTGAGCACCCATGTAAGTCGTCTCCTTCTCCAGATAAAGTCATTGACTCTAACCTGCATAGATACCCGTACTTATGAATGAATACTCATACACTTTCACATAATCAAAAATTTAATAAATCTTTAGAATATTAAAACTATGTTTGAAATGATGAATACAGGTTCTTTGTATGCAATTATAATTTTAAATAATCTTAAAGTGTATTTTACCTTTATTTATAAACATTAATTTACAGTAAGCTTAGGAGGTGGAGTCAGGAAGTTCAGATTATAAAGTCATCTTTGATTACACAGGAAGTCACAAACCAGCCAGAAATACATGACATTCTACCTAAAAATAAATAACAAGGAACAGGTTTCTTGGATATATGGCTCAGCAAGGCATACGTGCTTGATTTCAAGCCTGATTTTTAAAACTGATTCCATAAACTCACGAGGGGAAAGAGAGAAAAGCAAATTCAAAATTACCCTCAGACATGCATGCCTTGGAATAGGCATTTTCAAGTCCAAATACTTGCCTTCCCTCCCCCCCACCGCCACACACAATCATTCACTTAAATAAAAATCCAGACAAAGGATGGCTGTGAGCTGTTCTTTTAGTTAGTGAATCATCTGAAGTTCTCATCTTTTGACACACTACATTTATCTATGTCTTTTTTATTATGGTAATACCCCAAGTTTGTAAAATAAAAACACACTGAAAGGAAGACAAATACTAGTAAAAGGTGTTCTTACTTAATTGATTGCTGATTATACAGTATAAGAAATGGAGCTAAGACATCATTTTTCCAGGTTTTGGGGATTTGGGAGTATTTTTGTTTTTGTTTTTTATTATTATTATGAGGTGCACCTCTGGCCTTAGATTTTTTTGTTTTTGTTTTTTAACTGTACACCCTATCATTCTGACATAAAATACTAGATTTTTGTCTTTTATCAAGTTTAAAATATTAAAAATTAGTACACATAGAATCCTTTGATAGTTAAATGTTATTTCATGACCTGGTTGGTACCACTTATACAACTATTTATTCTACTAAAATAAGATTACTTGAACCTTAACCTTGCAATATCATGATGCCAATCTAATCAAGACTGATGTTAAGACAATGTAGATATGCCAGACAAAGGGATGATTCAATGCCAAGATCGGTAGATCAAGATTTCAAAGATATTTTATCACACAACTTAGAACAGTGTGACATTTAGGGGCTATTTACTTTTAGAATTTTCCATTTAATAATTTTGCAACTGTTGTCCTTAGGTAAATAAAGTAGTGAGTAAATTAGGAGTGTCTTAGTGCTTCCATTGCTCTGAAGAGACTCCCTGACCAAGGCAATTCTTATAAAGGACAATATTTAATTGGGCTAAATTCAGTCCATTGTCATTATGTGGTAAGCATGGCAGTGTCTAGGCAGGCATGGTGCTGGAGAAGCTGAGAGTTCTACATCTTAATTTAAAGGAAGCCAGGAGCAGAGTATTTCCAGAAAGCTAGGAGGGGGTTCTCCAAGCCAACCTCCACAGTGACACATTTCTTCTACCAAGGCCACACCTACTTCAACAAGGTACACTTCCTAAGAGTATCACTCCCTGAGGGCCAAACACTCAAACACATGAGTCTGGGGGCCAAACCTATTAAAAGGTACAAAATGTATGTCAGTGACTCCCATGGTCAGAAAAGAACTTAGTTCCTCCCTGGAATGGAAAAGATGCTTCTTTGTCAGCTCCATCAAGTAAGTCTGCACAGAGCTACCAGGCATTACCTATTGGCAAAAATGTATGACCCATTACCCCTGGAAGTGGTGAACCATGTTTTCTTTTTCTAAGAGTAATATTATGAAGCTTTTAAAAATTATTGAGAACATATAAAATTGTGTTTCAGGGCAAAAACAACCTCTCATTAAATAACCTTTTTTATTTCTTTTCTATCCGTATACACGAATACAACATAGAGTAACATTCAATTATCCTTTGTGACACACACATCAAAAAATTGATAAAATACTTTAAAACTAGTGTTTCTGTTTTATAAATAATAGAAACCAAAACTCTTTAGACTATTATAAATTTAGTAATTATATATGTGCTGAACATCACATGGAAATGTTTAATAAATATATTTTGCATTAATTCTTGTCACTGAAACAAAAAGGTGTAAAAGAAAAAAAATGGCTCAAAGTTTCAAGGTTTTTGACAATGATCCATATGTTTGTTGTTTTTGAAAAGAAGAGGCAAATATATATCATGGTAGAAAGAGGTGAGGACATAACAGCAGTGGTGTTTGTCATAGGATTTCTAGTATACAGAGATGAAAATAAAAAGCCAGGGACATGCCAGGTGTGGCCCATATCTTCAAATCAAGCCTAGCCTTCCATGGTCTCCAACAACTTCTAATAATTTACCCAATCCTAAATCCATCAACATATTAATCCATCAATTATGTCAGAGCTTTTATGATCCAATTACCTCTCAAGAACACCACTAGCTGAGCACCAGGCATTCAATAAATGAACCTCTAACCTTTGAGGGAACAAACACCTGCTTTTAACTCATTCTGTATGCTGTATTTTGTTATGAAATCCTTAGCAACTTAATAGGAATCTAGAGTAGTGTTACATTACATGTGTAGTATTCTAACATTTATGTTGTCTTCTTTATTCACTATTTTATTTTTCTTCAATTGTCATAAGCTATCCAAATCCAAATGATAAGAATACCAGAATAAAAAGTATCTTATCTGACGTTTAACATCCATCCTTACTCCTAATGTATAACACATTTTCCCATTTAATTTTTTCTTTGGTGCTGGCAGACTTATACAATGTTAATATAATAGCAAGGGTTTGCAAATACAGGAAGTGACATTATCAAGCAATCAATAACACAGGTCTGTCCTTTCTAATGTCATACAAACTTTTGGATATAAGAACATTGTTAGTACAATAGGAGATCCATTAGCACATACAATAGTTTTGCCTTATTAACAGCCATGTTCATGTTAGCAATTTTGATCTAATTTAAGTGATGTCCCCATTATGGTGGCAAATTGTGTTTTCATTAATACAGTGAGAAAGCCATTAATATGAAAATTGCTCATTCAGAATCACATTAGTGAAGTACTTATCCTATTATCACTAAGAAGATTCTAACCTAGGTGCTAAGAAATATGAGTTGAAGCATCTTCTAGGGAAGATGTCATTGTATTTCTTAGTATGCTGTGCAGAACTTCTTATGGTTTCTTCACACCTTTTACTGTGTTATTAATGCATTATTTAAATTAATTCTCTACATATTTTATGTGATGGAACACATACCCTTATATGTTCACATTAAGATATTTAACTATCCTATGCATATTACCCAGAATATTAGTAAGTGCTGTGTATTAATTTTGCTTTTGTTGTAACAATCTAACTACAATCTTATGCAAAGAAGCATCAAGACATGTGTTTAGTGGAAAAGTCATGTGGGGAATTGACTTATAAAAATCAACACTTATGAAGAAAATCACTTGACTGTGGTGGGCTTACAACTTCAGTAGCTTAGTCCATTAATATCATAGCAGGAAGCATGGCAGTGTACAGTCACAGAGGATGATGAAAGACCATAGAGTTTAACATCTTGATTTGAAGGCAGCAATGAGGAGGTTGAATGTGTTCTACACTGCCTGTAATTTTAGCATTTTAAAGCTCAAAGCCAGGCCCACTGTGACACACTTTTTCTGACAAGACCACACCTCCTCCAACAAGGCCACACCTCCAAATGGCACCATTTTCTATGGCTAAGCATTAAAACACATCAATCTATGGGGGCCATACCTATTGAAATCACCATGATAAGAAGCACCAGACATAATGCTGCTCTTGTAAATATGTTGACAACTAACTCAAGATTCCAATAGAAATATCTTTGCCTATTCAGATTATAAAATATAGACTGATTTGGCCAGTTATACATAAGCAAAAATAATACTACTATGTTTTAAATCTTCATTTAGATTTTAATCACTGCCCTCAATGCCCTAGATATCCTTTATTTTATAATAAAGTGCTGAAACTTTAATGAACTGGGATATCAGAATATGGCAATGTAATGTAAAGACTTTCACAGAGAGGAGTCACATGGCAAAGCCAACCTGGGAGCTTTGCCTATGCCATAGAAATCATATAGCTTTAGTTAACGCATCTGATTCTGCCCAGCAGAGGTATATGTAGTTTTTAGAAGTAAAACAAGTACTTAAGCTTTAATTCTTATTGAAACATAACCTTGAAGTATTTTACTAATTTCTCACTATATCAATTTCCTCATTCATAAAATAAAAACACGTATGTGGATGGAATAAATACAAAGTCGTAGCATTCCCTAAAGCCTACAGAGTAAGAACAAAATCTGAAGTAACTTGGAAATAGCAGTAAGCAAAGGTGAATGCAATAATGCTTTATTTGATTGGAAGTCAGCAACTGGAGAGATAAGAACAAGCTTGTGAGAAACGAGAGCTATGGAATAGGAAGAAGTGCAACAGAAATTACAGTAAGGAAATTTATTATGTTTCCATTAAACAACAATAAAAGAACCAATCACTATGAGAATATGTTAGGGAAGCTTATTGTGTATCACTTAAGGAAAGGACCATGTAGACATCTAGAAGATCATGATCCGCCATTGTCTCTTAGAGGGTAGGAGAAAACAAATGATATCTACTATAAATAGAACACTTTGTATTTGTTCAAAAAGAATGTGGAATGATGTGTTTTGTCTTATGAAATATTATGAACTAAATGGAGTGTCAAAGCTGAGCAAGTAGACAAATCTGACTTGTGGTGGGGAAGTAAATCAGGTATGCAAAGGGGAGAAGGGAGGTTAAGGCTAAACCGATCATGAATGTCTCTGAGGATCTAGATCACTCTGCTTAATTAAACACCGACATTCAGCAGGATACATTGGGTGAAGTCAATTTCATCTAGATCTTTACCAAAGGGGAAAAAAGAATATTGGAATTAACAAGGAAGACCATAACTTCCTGAAGCTGTTTCCTCTGATCTACTCATTAGTTTATGCAGTATTTGGCATTATCTGAAAATAAACCAATATTGATAGGATGACTGAAATGCCAATCTTTGAAAAACCCAAATGTTTGTTAGACAAAGAGCACTAAAAGCTAAGCCTTTCTAACCCAGAACTAGTCTTGTCTAAAAGAAATGCAGGGACAAAAAATAGAGCAGAGACTGAAGGAAAGGCCATCCAGAGACCTCCCAACCTTGGGATCCAACCCATCTGCAGACACCAAACACAGACACTATGCTAATGCCAAGACATGCTTGCTGGCAGGTATGGTTGTTCACTGAGAGGTTTTGCCAGTGCCTGACCAATACAGATGCGGATGTTCACAGCCAAACATCAAACTAAGCTCAGGGACCCCAATGGAAAAGTTAGGTGAAGGACTGAAGGAGC
The DNA here is from genome assembly GCF_011762505.2 of Arvicanthis niloticus. Classification (NCBI taxonomy): domain Eukaryota; kingdom Metazoa; phylum Chordata; class Mammalia; order Rodentia; family Muridae; genus Arvicanthis; species Arvicanthis niloticus. The sequence goes on along the minus strand of NC_047663.1, from coordinate 80,166,259 downwards.
TGAAGGGGATTACAACCTCATAGGAAGAACCATAGTATCTATTGATCATATTCTCCAGAGCTCCCAGGAACTAAACCACCAACCAAAGAGTATACATGGATGTATACATGGATTATAGCTCCAGCTACATATATAGCAGAATATTGCTTTATCTGACATCAGTGGGAGGGGAGACCCTTGGTCCTGTGGAGACTTGATGTCCCAGCATAGGGAGATGCTAGGGTGGTGGAGCAGGAATGGGTGGGTGAAGGAACACTCACTTAGAGAAATAGGGGGAGGAAGGATGGCAATGGGAGGTTGTGGGTGGGAGACCTGGTAGGGGGACAACATTTGAAATGTAAATTAATAAAATAAACATGTTTTTAAAAAGAAGTTTTTTTTTTTTTTTTTCATCATCCCCAGATAGAATTCTGATCTCTTCTGTCTTAGGCTCAGAATTAATATAAGAATATTAACTTCTGCCCACTCAAAGCATTTTTTCCTCAAAATCGGCAAATTTATTCCTTTATTACAGTTTTCAGATAGAGTTGAAATATCATGTTCTGCAGATGCACTCTTTGTGATGGGCAGGGGTCATATTACCTCTTTGAGGGCAAGGACTTTAGGTTCTCACAGTAGGTAGTAGTTCAGCAAAGTTACATTTTCTGACTCCTTGACTCCATTTATAAAATAAGAACAATAAGCCAAACTCTTAAACAAATGATAATACTCTGTGAGTATTAATTGATCAGGTTTGAAGAGTCTAAATTCAAACATGATGAATAGAATTGGGCTTCTTACAATTCTCTATGCCTCCAGTCGTGAAGAGAAAAGAAAAAAATATAATAGTTCATTATTTCCTTATAATTTCTTTTCAGTAAACTTATCTTTTTTTCCTCCTACAATTCCCATCTTCAGCTTGAAGTGTTTCACGTTGAAATGGGTGTGTGTTGTGATTGTTGTATTGATTTAATAACATTGCAACAATACAGTTTATGAAAGTGAAAAAAAGAACAGTTATGCTTCTCCCCCAGTAAAGTCTATATGATTTAGGTAAAATATGATTTTTTGAGTATTTACTTCCAACTTAGAAGTTCTTTCATCATTTTTATCATATGTACACACATTGCTTGCTATGGAATGAAACTAATTCAACCAACCTATTAGACACACATTGTTTTCCATGCTGGCACTGAGAGCAAACAGGCTTTCAACTTGGCACTTTGCCTACAATCACTCCGGGGTCAGAGTCAACCACTAAGAAAGTTTTGGACATTTATTGCTGATCACTAGAGAAAACTGTCCTGTAGATATCTAGGAACTTGAGATTCTCTATTGTCTTTTAAAAGACAGATGTGTCATCCAGATCCAAGGAATAATGATGTACACAAACAATAGATCGGGGCACCTGGGTTGAGAAAAAGTAGCTGTGGAGCAGCCTCAAATCCAGTGCCTTCTAGACTACCCGCAGGTCATTCTTTCCTTCTTGTTCTCTGGACTGCCTCCAAAAATATTTTTAATGAGATTTTCATTGAATTTCAAATCAATGTGCCAACCTAAAGAGAGAGCAGGGAACAAAAAAAAATGAACATAATGGTATTATGAAGTAGAAAGTATAATGGTCATTGGCCGCTAAAATAGATTTTATTATGCTCGGTTCTTTAGTTCAGCAGACATAGGATACGATATTTGTCCTTATTTCGAAATTAAAGTAAAATATTAACAAAGTGTTGAAAGGTGGGGGACAGTGGACTGGTTAGTGTCCTGCTGCTGGATAAAGATTATTCTATCCTGTGGGCAACATGTTCCTGCCTGATGCACTTTCTTCTGTCTGTTTTCTGCTCTATTACCATCCCGTTGTTACTGATTCCCGTGCAGGGTGAGCCTCTTGTTCCTGAAAAAAAAAGTTTTCAAATCTCTGCTTGCTTTAAGTATAAGCATCTTTGGAGAGAAAAAAAAAAGAAAGAAAAGAAAAGAAAAACCACCTCCTCTGGGACTTTCTTTCCAACTTTCTAAAATGTAGGAATTCAGCAGCTCCTGTTGTTTTGAGCCCTTTCTGCAGCTAATTGCCACCAGTACTAGTTACTGGAAACGGAAACACGTTATGGCTCATATGTTATTAAGCTTCAGGCTGAGCTTCTTGACAGTTCTTCGTTATTTCTGAAGGACGTTTTTCTAAGTTTATTGTAACTCTTTCACTATTGTCTCCTGGAAAAGCGAGCATCATTTGTCTATGGAAAATACGGCTGCTCGTCTTTCTGAATGGACACGTTTCTTTCTTCAATAACGCTATTATGAGAATCTACTCATTAACTCCAGAGGAGAGGCTGTAAAACCATGTAAGGCTGTATACCTTTTGAGTCGTTTGTTGGGGAAAGCAGAGCCATGCTTACTAAAATGTATGGTTGGATATTATGTGATCTCTCACTGCAGCACCTGTAAGAAGAAGTTTTCAATTATAAAGATTCTCTGTGTTTGGACCAGTTTCAAAACTTCCCAATGTATGTTATATTGTTCATAGGATTTCCTTTCACAGACACTTTGTTTATATATATATATATATATATATATAGATAGATAGATAGATAGATAGATAGATATCATATTTATCCCTTGTTATCTTTTCTAGTTTTATACATAATTCCTTTTGATTTCTGTCATTGACACTAACTCAGACAAAAAAACTAAGAAATAATTTAAGTGCAAGGATTTAGTTTGGGAGGTAATCTCAAGAGGTGAATGAAATGCAGAGAGGAAAATAACCAGTTACCACTGGGCTACTCTTCAGGTTATTATTTTCATAGTACTGCTAGGGTTCTCTGGGAGATGTACAAAATATACCCTCAAGATATCCTCTTTAGAATTTATCTTGGGTGTCTTTTCACTTCCTTGGGGGGTGGGCACTAGCTCCCCAGTGTGTTATGCCTGTTAGTGTTTGACCTGAGAGCCGCAGATGGCTGATGGGTAAAGAACTCTAGGGTGAAGGTAGCCATTGCAGTACCCGAAAACAGTGAAAGCCAAGGGCCATGAGAAGGAGTGGAGCTGTTTCCCTGCAATTATCAACACTAAGATTCATTTTTCACAGTTATGGCTCTTAGTTTGGGGAATAAAGTACCAAGTATTGATCTGCCTTAAGATCGATACTTCTTACTGATTCTTGGGAGAGTACTGCTTTTAATTTTGAACACTGCAGAGCTGGGACACAGTATTTCCCACTGAGCTCAACAGTGGGGCATGAAACCACACTCCATTATTCAAGAATTTTTAATGGGCACATATGGATTGTTGTGCTCAAAATCCTAAAGCCAGGCATTCCAATTGGCATGTGTGACCAGGACAGTTTTCTTCTCATAATTCTTGGACCCCAACATTGAATGTTTTCTCAACCAACCAGCCATTGGTTTTGCCACTTATTTCTTGATTCATGGTACTACTACTCTACTTGTTAAGATACTTTAATTCTCAGATATAAGAAGATATAACTTGAACTGGCTTTAAAAATCAGTAACTTTGGACCTACAGTAATGGTTCAGTAGTTAAGATCTATGGCTCTCCTGCAGAGGACCAAGGTTTGATTCTCAGAATGATCATGGTGGCTCACAACAATCTGGGACTTCAGTTCTGGGGAATCCAACATCCTCTTCTCACATTTGCAGGTGAAATATACATATTTTATGCATACATACATGCATACAAAATATTCCTAAACGTAAATGAATCTAAAAAAAAATAATAGTAAGTATCTTTATTTACTATGCTAATGTATGTTGGTAGAGTTTGAAACTTCTGTCGTAGCTTTGGTTAAGTGTTTAATAGCCATTGAAGTGTGTTTTATCACTGTCTGTGCCTACATTTGCCATCTCTGCCCTAAAATAAAATATCTCCTCTCCAGACATTATACACACAGCTCCTATTCATCAGGAAAAAGAAAAGCACTGATCATACTGATGGCTAAAATAAAATTCTGAGCCTTGTCTCTTAAGTCCATAAGGATAATTGGATTGCACTTAAATCCCTTTGAGTCTCCAAACTAAAACCTGTCACTGGAAAATAGAATGATCTTATTGTCTAGACAAGAGTGGACTGTCTAGACTCCTGAATGAAAGATGGGGCTGAGATGTCTAGTTTTTCTAGGGACACACAGAATGAGAGGAAACAGGTCAATGGAAGTGGAATTTCTTATTGGTCTTTTAGATACCAATCAGGAACTGTTACTGAAAGAAGATAGCATAGCTTATGAGTAGTTTATCTGGAGTCTCTTTCTGTATATGACTTGCTTTCCTCCTTATATCCCCATCCTACTGCTTGCTGGTTATCATATATTCCTGATATCATAATTTTCCTTCAGACCATTATCAGCACAGATACATCTGCTGCTCCCCAGTTTATGATAAAAGTGTGTCATGATATACTCATCAGAAAATGAAAACATTTAATGTGAGCTTCCCAGTACCACAAGATAGCATCTTACTATCCTAGGATAAGATCAAAACTTAGATTCCAAGCTATTGTTTTTACTAAATGTTCATTGCTCTTACCCTGTTGTAAAACTAATAGTCCTAAGTCAGAAGTTATCTATAGGTTCAGGGATGATGCTTTCCATCCACAAATCTTATCAATGAATAACCCTATGTTCTCAAAATCAACATATCTACCACGTTGAAATGTTCATCACCAGAAATCCTTCCCATGGATTCCTTAGACCATAGCTTAGATCCTAAAGTTCCCAGTGGAAGGTCCTTCAAAATATAGTTGCCAATACATTTAACAAGCCTGGTAACTCCACAACTATTAAGTTGCATGAATAGAACCTCCTTCTCAAATGTGAATTCCATTTATTCTTGAACTTGTACCTAGACTGAAGAAATAATAGTTTCTTGGCTACTATTTATTGAATATAATTACTCTTTTTGTAATTCTAGCTGAAGTCCTTAATTTTTATTTTACATGTTACATTATGACAACTACCGTACAGGAAACCAAGGTCATAATGTACTGAAGTTCCACTTACTTCAGGCTGTGAATCCAACAGACCTTTGTTAAGGTTCACATGAACAGTTCTCTAACTTGAGCATATATTACAATTTTATGGAGGGATTTTTACATCCAGGTTACAGCTGCAAAATTCCTGATTCAGTGCCTGTGCTGAAGGTTCTGAAAAGTTTGCATCTCAAACAAGATCCTATAAGGTGGTGAGTCTCTGCTCAGTGAACTCTCCTTTGAGAGTCACTTGTAAAAGGAATTAGCTATGTTTAGGGGAGGATGGTATTACCATGCAAATAGCTTAACATTAACATATAGACTTCATATTTTTTACAAGCTCTTCAGCCTCCCTTTTTTCCATTATTATTATTATTATTATTATTATCATTATTATTATTATTCCTTCAACTCCTCATACTTTTCTAACTCTTTTTGCCTCATTATGCCTTCCGTTAACTTAAAACTTAATTATTATACAAAACACTTGAACTTGAATATGAGTTGACTCTCTCTGCTCAAACTGCCATAGCTAAGACTGTATGTTGATTTTTTTCTGAAATTCTTTTTCTCATAAAAAGAGCCAACTTCATATTTATATATGTCAGTCCTGAGATATTCTTCTCGTGTGTTGATCTGTAATGCTGCATAATAATTAAGAGCCTATATTTCTGTTTCTATGACAGCCTATTAAGCTGTGTTATATCATCGATTACAGTGTCCCTGTTTAAGAATCAGCCTTTATATGTACTTGGAGCTCATGTTTACTCCTTCATTGTATGGGCCATTTGTATGTATGACTATGATTATAGTGTTGACTGGGTATATGTATACATTCTGGTGTTACTTTCAAGATTAATGTTGATAAATATTGTCCATGAGAAGAAAACTAAGCAGAGCACTGACATGGTATTTTCTAAGAACCAAGACTGTACACAATTGAAAGCAAATCACTGAGAGGTTAAATTATGGCTCCCATGACAGATTGCCTTGCTTCAAGCCCAGCTGTGTGACTTCCTAGCTACATGATCCCAAGAAAGTTACTTAATTGCTCTGGATGTGCATAGAATGCATGTGATTATAGAATTCTCCTTCCAAGATCATTGTGAGATGAAAACTATCCCAGGCACCATCTTTTACACTAATAGTTTATTATGAGCTACTTACTTAATACTGGCTCTCTGATTAGTAAGAACTTTTATATTTAACAAGTATTAATCTCTCTTTTTCTGAGTAAATCATACAGTTCTGTTCAATATAGGTGACTTTTTAGAAAAAGACAGTTTTTTTTTTTTTTTTTTTTTTTTTACCTAGTTATCACTCAGAACTTGAGTCATGCTATTGCATATGGTGATGAAGTATCTGAAAATCTGGAAGGCAGCAATAAACTTCATCAAGTATATATGCCTTAATCATGGAATCAGAAAAATTTCAGTATTAAAAAATGTTTCATGTACTGGCCATCAAAGGAAAATTGTAAAAATTTTAATATTAGCCTTGAGGGAATCCTGATGCAGCATTACAGATCAACACACGAGAAGAATATCTCAGGACTGACATATTAAGATTAAAATGTCGTTAAATAGTCAAAAGTTAATTTGGCATGTCTTGAAAACCTCATGGCAACTGATGCTTGTGTTTGTGTATGGGTGTGTATGTCTCTATAATCATTGTGATGATGTCACCTCCCAGCATAGATCAAAGGAACAACCTGAGGTTCGTCACTCTTACTCCAGCTGTCAATTTGATCATTTCCAATTTTAATAGATTCTGAAATAATGCAATCTGGTATAAATTTTCTTTATAACTGCATTTCTTCAAGACTAAATAGTACTTTATGTTTATCTCTATAAAATTCAGTAAAATTAGAAAATAAATACTATCATCTTTATGTCCCCATAGCTTTAGCTTATGTCTCCTCTGCCTTCTCTTTTCACAAAACTCTCTACTTTCTTTCATAAACTCACATCTAAAATAAATGTTCAAACATTTTATATCATTAGCTAAAAAAGATTCCTCTCAATATTAGCCACTTTCTTAGACAATGAAAAACAAAACATTGTTTTTACATGAAAATAAAGCCACACAAATTCTTGTATTAAAAAGATTAGTAGAAAATATCAACTAATGGCATTTGTACAGTGACTTTTTGTATGTAAAAGAGCTGTCAAATCCATAAAGCAAATGATGCAAAAATCAATAATTTATTAAATTATTATCTTTAGAACATAAATGTTTTATCTTATGTTTATAGTGATAAAGCCACTCGTTTCTTCAAGTTAAAGGGTTTGGGGGAAGGCATATGTTTGTTCTTGTAGTTGATAACAAAATGTTTAGGTATTGATTTCAATTGCTCCTTATAGAGTGTGTGGTGGTTAAAAACAGAAGTGTATTAGTGGCTGGCAAACATTTATGGTTAGCAAAGATGAAGATCTGGTTTCAAAAAGAATTCCGACAAAATGCCCACAATGAGCTTCCTGTTTCATTCACTCCCTGCTTCCTAAGCAACATGAACGCAGTCCTGCTGACTAGTGCCTGACTGCGCAACTCAATCAGATGTCTGGAACCCATGCCGCTTCCTTTTCACTCCTCCTGTCTTTGGGCAGATGCAGTAATGCCATTGGTACATCTTTGGGGAATTTTCCTTTCTGCTCTTCACCCTCATTACTCGGGCCATCTGGTCCTTTTCTGGTTTGCTTCCACCCAGCAGATGTGCTCCCACCTCCCCTACCACACTGACCTGAATGATCTCTGGAAGATCAGCATGCTCATAATCTCTGCCCAGGTACAGAGACAGACAATGGGGCAATGCCAAGGTCTTGACAAAAATATTTGCATTTGCTCAAAGCAAGAAGGGTATTTATGTTTATCATTCTCCTCAGACAGTATTTATTTGTTTTCTTTTGAATTCTGACTCAAAATGGAAACAAAATCATCATTTGTGCCCAAACTTGTTATGACTATGTTACAGGATCCGAATTTCTGCTTTTAGAAGAAGTCAAAATACTTTAACCCAAATAGTTAAAACTTGTATCACTCTTAATACCAGTGGGATATAAGTGTTTAGTTGTTCAAAATTCATAGTTATTTACTATTGTTGATGTTTTACACAAGCATATTTATTGAATGGGAAATGAGTAACACCCATTCTTATAGAAACACTCCAGTGTACAATAAGTTCCATCCTATAAAACATATTATGAATGATAAAAGAGTATCTATTTTTTTCTTTTGTAGCTCCTGAATTGAGATGCACATTGTGAACTACAATAGATTTGCAAAGAATGGAGATTCGCTTCTAGTTTCAGGAGAGAGAACATGAAAAGAGTGAAGGAAGTAGTTGATGAGGAGAGTTTGCCCACTGAGATGAAATCTCCATATGCATCTATTTAAATCCTAAATTCCATTTAAATGTTATTCAAGATATAATGACCTGAAATAAAGATTAAACTTTTTAAAAGTATTCCAAATTCAAACCTACTGAGAAGCTTAGGATAAGATTAAGCAGTAGCTGATAAAAAATTATCAGTTACTTATAAAAGTGAGACTTTAGTGTTAAAGTCGTCCATCATCAAAACAGATTTCTATTAAAAAGAACTCTGCATCATGGTGCCAACATAATTAATAGATGCATTTTATATAGGAACAAAGGTATGGATTCTTTGTGAAACAAAAATCCATGTGAACTTACTTGGAACAACGTGGTCAAGAATGTTGGCTGGCCTTTGGTGATCTACCACTGACAGAGAGGATCTGTGTGGGGGGAAGTAGCCTCCTGATTCCTTCCCCACATGATAATAATTTCCTTGCTGAGATGCTATGAGTTGGAGCTCCACTAACCTCCAGAACTAATGCATTTTTTTTCCTGAAAACTGCCATTTAAGGCAATGAATGAAAAAGCATTTATTGGAGATTACTAAACTAAAGAAGACCTGGAGGGTGATTAACATTCGGATCAAATTTTGACCTGTGCATTATCTAACTGAAAGCATGTAGTGGGTATATAAATAAATCTAATAAGTTCATAGAAGACCAGAGCTAATATCTGCACATATATTAGAAATCATTCCATTGTTCTTACTTTATTGACTTTTATATCTAATCATTTATCTACATACCTTATATATTAAAACATTATTTCTCAAAAAAACCATACTGCAATGCAATATTAAGCACATGTCTTAAATTATATTACATCTATAGTGTGAAAACTATAAAACTGAGTTAAGAAATTTAAAATAACATGCCTTCCCCACACATAAACACTAGCATTGCATAAATTGTGTTATAAACACATTTTTTTAAATTAGAAAAGGGTGATTCCTGAGTTCGAAGGCTCTGAAATCTCATGTGTAACAGCATTTTACTATCCTCAAAGTATAAGAATTTTATACAGAAATGTTGAAGATATTTATCAGATAATTATACTCACAGTAAATCTACATGTTCAAAACCTTAAAGAAATCAAGACCTACCTGGTTATAGCATAGTAAAACTATAGCTTTAACACAAATAAAATTATCCACTCATGGCTATATTACACAATTAGTGTTTCATTATTTATTTGGAAATAATGAGAAAATTCATAAGAAAATTCATTGGCTATTGGGGCCTATTTTATGAAGTTAAAAGATGGTCCATAGATTGTTCCTGGGAGGATACTGAGAAGACAGAGAAGACACCAATTTAATGGACAATGGAGTCAAATGTTTGAGGTTAAAGATGTGTTCCGTGTATCTACAAACCACTGGGATAAGACAATAATGAGGCAAATATCCAGGTGATGTGAACATGCGGGATTCTAAAAAAAAAAAAGAAAAAAAAAAAAACAAACCAATTAAAAGAAACAAAGTGAATTCAAAACAAGAAGGTAGCCAAATGCTCCTAGAGATAGCCCATGGTACAATTCTAAATCAGAGAAGAAAAAATAATGTTAGGCATAAAAAGATATTTGGGTCTAGTGGTTTCTGTTATTGGCTGAGAGTTTAAACTTGAGATTTTGGGACTTGTTTTTCAGAAGAAAAAGAACAAAAAGAGAAAAGATATTTTAAAAATGATGGCTTTTTTCTTATGGATAAAAAGCTGAAAGAATGAATTCATATGAAATGATAATGATGTTTGGACAAAAGATGAAGACTTAAGCTCGTGAGCTCAGTCTTGCCAGGTATATAGTAGCAGGGTCCATTGGAAATGGAGCCAGGAGATATTGGAACACTGAGACAAAGGAAAAAAAATGTTGAAACCAAAAAAAAAAAAAATGTTGTGTCTTAGTTAGGGTTTCAAATGCTGTAAAGAGACACCATGACCAAGGCATCTCTTACAAAGGACAGCATTTAATTGGGGGTGGCTTATAGGTTCAGAAGTTCAGTTCATGATCATCAAGAGAAGGGCATGGCAGTGTCCAGGCAGGTAACAAGGATACTTATTGAAGCAGACAACCATCACCATCCTCAGACAGTTGCTCTTTTTGTAATTCAGGATCTGAGGGATGAGTAGCTAAAACCTACTTCTTTAGCACAAATTGGAGGATCTATAAGGTTTAAACACTCATGGCTCTCTTGTTTCAGCTCACTCATCCTGTTCGTCTGCTTAGTTGAAACTTTTCTAGTCTCTCCACAACTCCTTCCTTATTAACCCTGTTCTGTTCTACTCGGGTCTGGATATTTTAGGTGCCAAAAATAATTCAGGTCATGCAGTATCTTGTTTTTATAATGTTTTAGTTCATTTTGCAAACTGTCCTTCAGCTTCATATACATTGTGGCAAACAGCAACCATTTTTTTTAATTGACTAGTGTTCCATTTTATATGCACACATATTTCTGTATGAATGTATATTTTATCCTTTATTCACTCTTCTAAAAATATTCAGGCTGTCTCTACATTGCCATCGCTAAATCCAACAGTGACAAGCAAATGCAGGCCCCTCTGGTAGGTGATTCATTTCCTTGGGTATATGTTCAGAGTGGGGATTCCTGGGTCATGGAACAGTTCTTATAGTAAATATCATTGTTAAGACCAAATGACATATTGCTTAGGTAGCTGTATCTACGAAAGACACATGTGTTGCTACACTCACAAGAAAAAAATATGCATAGTCATTAGTAACATTTACCAGACAAAAACAACTCAATCTCTCTTAAATAACAGTATTTCTGCAAACAAGATCATTGTTCAAATATAGTCCATTCTCTTTTATCACATGGTCATAAAAGAAGAGGTTAAGAAAACTTGAATTTTCCAATAGTCAGTTCAAACTGAAGGCAAAAAATAAAATCTGCAAAACTAGATAAATGAAAATCTAGAATATTCACATTATTTCTATGTAGAAAACTATATCAAGCTGAATCTAAACACAACATTTGAAATGAGTTCAGTCTGCTATTATCTGAGACAGGGAGTTTCTGTTTATTTTGTCTTATTTAATAGATTGGGCATTAGAGGTAATGAAATAATTAAGAAACGAAATACTCTAGTTTTAAAATATATGGAATACTGTCAAATCTTAGCAAGCAATTTACTCTTTATTTTCTATGTCTTGGAAAACAACTAATACACAAATATATGGATGTGGCTTTCTCGTTTCAAAATGAAAGGAAGGTATGTGGAAGATGGTAGGGTTGATTTAAGTGGCTGGCTTATAGCATGAGAGGCTAGATATTTAAAAAACAAGTGAAAAATATTTTAAATATAAAATTTAAATTTAAGTCAAATGAGTTATTATGTGAAAATGGTATATTTAGTAAGTTGAAGAAAAGAGAAGCTATTATCAAGCAATATTTGTGCATCAACCTTGATACAAAATTAAAGACAGATCAAAATCTCTAAGACAAAGACCGCTGTCATCATATTTACATGCTGAGCAAAAGTGATGACTTACTGGTTTCCAATGCCTCAGCATAAGTCTTGTGTATCCCAATTTTATGAGTCAAATCTTACTGCCCAATACTGCCCATTTGCCAAGACTCAACCCATATTCTTTCTCAGACAAAATAAGTATGCTTAACCAATATGTATGTATATATATATATATATGTATATATATATACATACATATGTATACACATACATATATATATATTTGAAAAAAATATATATATATTTTTTCAAATCCCATTGATTATTTTGACTCGGTTTATTTCCTGCGACATCGCAACATTTCATCCTTGTTTTCTAACCTACGTGCTGAGAACGCGGCCTGCATAAGGCAAGTAATTGAGCTACATATAGCCTCTTTGATTTTTAACTTTAAGTTTGCAAGGTATAGTACATGGATTTACTTTAAAGGAAGACCAAATCAAATGCAGTTTTAAATGTAAATGTAACCCATTACCTCATTAACTCTTACTTATATGCTATGCATATGATTTAAATATGAGTTTAGTCCATATAAATTCCAATAAAAATTGCTATAGATTTATAAGTATACAAAGACATAAGGACAAACAGTGTCCTTATGTCTTTGTATACTTATATTATTTATTATTATATTATATATATTATATATATTATATATATTATTATTTATATTATTATTATTTAAAAAGTTAAATTTGCTTTTTTCTATTGTCTAGTGTGTGTGTGCACAGAGAGAGAGAGAGAGAGAGAGAGAGAGAGAGAGAGAGAGAGAGAGAGAAGGAAGGAGGGAGGGAAGGAGGGAAGGAGAGAGAAAGGGAGAGGGAGGACAGGCACAAAGATACAGAGACACACAGAAAGAGACACAGAGAGACACAGAAAACAATTAGTCCAATATTAGCACTTAACATCATAGAAGAAACTGGTTAAATACTGACAGGGATCTAGCAATGAACTGAATTTATGGGTTTTGATTAGTCAAAACCTGAATTACTTATGATAGCTTCCTAGAGATGTTTGTCCAGAATATAGAATCTAAATGATAACTTTCATAGCTTGTAAGGTTTTCAATTTCATGCGTGTAACTTTTATTAACACTTACCCACCTAATGAAGCAACTGAAGACAACACTAATTGGCCATAAAGGATTAAGAATTGTTTTAAAAAATAAATTGTGATTTTGGTCTTAAGGAGAGAAGAAAATTTTGATAGTTGACTTACTGACACATTCCTCTTTTCGTTGATTGGGAAAAATTGGCACATGTAACTCTGTCAGATGTATTGATCATTCTAAAGACAGCTGAAATCAATTCATGTGGGAGTGCAAACCTGTGACTTTCTTCCAGGATACTGAATATAAGGTTTCTGTATTACAATACTGTTTTGCTTCAGACAGGATCTTTTCATTAGCCATGATGGTAAAACCTGAGTGTTACATTCTTAGGTTGTACCAACAGGCATCTTTTACTCTTTTACTGGTCCAAAGTTTGTTTCAGCCCCCTTTTTTGTCTATAAATTTTGTCTATAAAATAACTTTTACTATGGGCTCATTAGTATTTATCTTTTGAATATTTGTGGCTACCTGTCTGTAGTCTTGAGATTTTTATTGTATTGTCAGAAACATATCTCACATTTGATCAGAATTTACTACTACGTATTTTACTGTCTACATTTTTTCTTGGGAATTTATAATGCCATATGAACAATACATGTAAAGTATCTTCTTTTTATATAAAGCTGGTGTGATGCCTCATACTTGTAATCAGAGAACTTACAACAGGATGATGATGGTGAGCCTGCATCTAGCCTGGTTTACGGAGTGGTACCTAGTCAAAAGAAGAAATGGAGAAAAAAGAAAGGAAGGACGTAATGGGGAAGGTTAAAACAATCTGTTAGGTGCTGGAGAGCTGACTGCTTCTAGCACCAGCATAAATGTTCACAACCTTCTGTAATCCAGTACCAGGAGACTCAATTATCTCTTCTAAACACCACAAGAGCCAGGCATGCACATAGTACATATATAAACATGCAAACAAAAGTACTCATACATATAAAGTAAAACAACATGACTCTTAAAAAACATGTTACCTATATAAAAATCAAAATGTAACCATAATTGACATTTTCCTGAAAAATAGAGACTTCCTAGATAGCTGAGACTATTGCGGAGATCAGAGACAATCGGATTTCGGAGCATTTCTGCCTAGAATATTGGATTTCTCTCTTAATCTTGTTTCATTTAACTAATTAACTATAAAGTCTGTCTATATCCAATTAAGTGTATGGATCTCATAGTGAATTGATATGTAGGAAATTTGACATAAGGAATAGAATAAGGGCACACTTATCAACTGCTGTTATGAATTTAGTGATCTTCATAAGCTAGCTACATGCTACCCAACTTTAAAGAATTTTTGCGATGATTAGATAACACAAATATACACAGAACCTCAGAAAGGGTTGGCACAGCATAACTCTAGGTAAGTTGTTATTAATACACTTATGCCTTTAGTGTGGGGAGAGGCATAGTACTATGTGGGTGTGGAAGTTAGGAAGCAACTTGAGAGATTAAATTCTCTTCTACCATGTAGGTCCTAAAGGTGAGAATCGAGTACAGGTTTGGCAAAGGGTACTGTTGTTCACTGAACCATGTTACTGGGCCATGACATATTTTAACTCTTCAAGTTCTTTTTTAATTTAGGAATTTCAAACTGATGATGCTGACTTTTATGTGTCTGATGAGTATATTAAGTCATTAATAAATACAATTATATTTTGTAAGACTTGAATTAATTCATAAGCACTGTCGTTTATTTTTATACGAACCTACTTTTGTTCATCAGAAATGGTTTGCATAATAAAGCTTGGTTATGTGACTTTGGTTGACCATTGAAAGCAGAACATTAACTGCCTTAACAGTATCAGTGCAATAGTTTGTAAATTTCTTAACCCATTTTAAGTTGTGAAGAAAGCATGAGAAATAAACATATGTTTTTACTTCAGCAAATACCCAAATAAAACACTTTCTGCATATATATATGTGTGTGTGTGTGTGTGTACATATTTGTATATATTATATGTATAATTATATATGTGAATATGTATGTGTCTGTGAGTTTGATTCATAATTATCTATTTTGATGTATTTCACTTTATTTTCTACTTCAGTTTTCATGCCTTCTGTCTATGCTAAAGTATTAAACTTTCAAAACATAATACAAAATGAAAACTAGACATTTCCTGTAAAAATCCTCATCTCATAACAAATAAACACATGTGTGCTAATTTGTTCTAAGAGATGCTATCAAATCCAGCTTTCCTCTTTGCCTTGTTTCATTATGTTGACTATGTCTCTGGACAAGTACAACCATCTCCCGTACAGGCATTCTCTGACAGGTATATGAAATGGATGAAATGTTTGATCAAACTCTGCCTCTTGTTTAATCCTCTTTCTGGGTTATTCAAAAACAGAAAATACCTACAATATAATCGACAGTCACCATCATTCTTAAAGCCCATCGTCTTGGAAGAAATGAGGATCTTGCTGGGAAAAGAAGAGCAAAGACAACCTCTGGGTCTTAATGTTTATTTTATACCATACCCTTTACAACAGAAATTCAGATTATTGATCGGCATTGCCTGATTCCATTTCATCGTGTCCCATGAGAGTTGAAATTGCAGACTGAGATAAACTAAAAGTACCAAGTTCATCATGTTTAAAACTGCTTTTTCAGGGTATTGCTTTCTTTCTGCTAGTCAGGGCTGTTCCTCTTCCACTGATAGGTTGTAATTGCAAAATGGATGGAGGGATAGCAAAAACTAAAAAAGAAATGGCAGCCCTGGTCTGATGTGGTATAGTCTGTGATGTGTGTCTGAAAGATTTATGTCCTGATTAAAGAAGCTGTGATTGGATTTCTGATAGAAAATTGTTTTGGTCATTGGCACATGGGCTGCATATTCTTTGATCCAAAGCCTTTTTCAGTTACTATCTTGAGAAACTTGAAAGAAATCTCGAGGGGAGAGAAAATACTGTTAAGAAGAAAGGAGATCAAATTTATTCTATAATGTAAGGCAAACATTATGATTTAATGACCAATAATTCATGGTCAAGATAGATTTTCCCCTTGCATGGTTTTTCTTCTGTTGATATCCCATTCAGTCGCTGCCTCATTCATGTACTGAATTTTTAGAAAATATTGTCTTGTACCAGGCATAGTTCTAGACAAACAAATGAATCAGTAAACACATAAATGGGCCATGCTGAGTAGCTGTTACTGTGGGTTGTAAACCAGAAAGGAATAATAATAAAAAAAATGAGTGTATAAGAATTTCAAATCCATGTCAAACAAACAAACAAACACATTTTGAAGAGATGAAAAATAATGCAAATGATCTGTGTTCTTAGATTAGATAGATACCCAATATTCTGTTAGAAGAGGCCATATTTAAGTGAGCTAGTCAGAACAGTCACAACGAAATTAAAGGCTCTAAGGATGGAGTTGTCAAGGCTGAAACATTTCAAGCAAACCAACCAAAATAAAATTATTATGTAGAAAGGAAAAACATAATCTAATAGAGGAATCTGGATGTGAGAAGGTAACATGGGTAGATAGAAGGAGAGTAGAGAGAAAAAGGAGAGTTTTACCACAGACACTAGTATTGCCTGTTTATCACCTGGAAACTCTTTTTGTTGTTGTTGTTGTTGTTGTTTTGTTTTGTTTTGTTTGTTTTATGAGACAGGGTTTCTCTGTGTAGCCCTGGCTGTCCTGGAACTCACTTTGTAGATCAGGCTGGCCTCAAACTCAGAAATCTGCCTGCCTCTGTCTCTCAAGTGCTAGGATTAAAGGCATGGGCCACCACTACCTGGCACCTGGGAACTCTTAAGCTACCAATCCAATACCAAAATGGTCAGTCCTGGAAGTATACAAATGACATTAAACAGACTGAACAGATTGTACACAGGAATATACAAGTAGTAACAATTAATGAAAAGAAAAAGAGGCATTATATTTGAAAGACAGCAATGAAGGGTTTGGAGAGGGAAGGTAATGATAGAAATTATGTAAATATATTGTACTATCAAAAATAAAACAAGAAAATGAGCAAGAAAGCAGGGAGAACTATCGTAATGACTGAAATGTCTGGAATACAATATATGGAAGAGATTAAAGAAAATACCTTTAGCCAGGGATAGTCTAGTTTGTTCTAGTTTGTTTTGAATTGTGGAGACAAGCACCATAACCAAAAACAACTCTGGAAAAGAAAGGGTTTATTTGGCTTATACTTCTGCACCACAGTCTATCACCCAAGCAAAGTCAGGGCAGTAACTCAATCAAGGCACCAGGAAGTATAAACTAAATTGGAAGCCACATAATAATGCTGCTTACTTGCTTGTTTGCTTGCCCTAAATTTTCCAGCTACCTTTCTTAAACAACCTAGACCCATCTACCCAGTGGTGGCACAGTATGAAGTGAGCTATAGGCCCTTGCACATTAATCATGGAACTCTTAAAAAATTAATAAGATATTATTTACTCCCCCCAATAAAACTATTAATGTCTCAGGTGAATCTGACACCATCTCAGTCAGCACTGCTGGGGATCTTGTTGTACACTACCTGAGACTCACACACAAAGGAAGTTACAGACCACAGAATGGATTTTGCAGGTTCTTCTAGATAAGATGGCACCTCCCCTTGAATGGCTTCTACTATTTATATTTGACAGTAAATGATGAAACCATTCCAAACACATTGACAAACACAAATGTCTTACCAGATTAATTCTTTAAATATCAAACTAATGTAAATTACATTTCCAACACCCAATATTTAATTAATGTATTCTGTCTTTCATAATTCACCTCCATATTTCATTATGGGCCTATCAAACTACCATTATTCTTTCTACCTCACAAGAATTTCCCATCTACCATCTTCTTGTGTTTGTCTGACCATATAAGCACTGGTGTCAGAGTCAGATGCCCAGGACATTAGGTAGAGAAGAGCTGAAACCTGGAACAGAATTTCTTCTAAGATGGAAGGGGAAACTTTCACATGGTTCATTAATTATTTTTATTTCAGTGATGCATTTTTTTGTCTTTAGTTAATGCCAAGTTTCAGACTTACATAAGGCCATCTATCTTGACTTTCAATTCAGCATGAAGTTGGGCCCGGGGGTTCTGAGTGCTCTTCATTTCAGACATTCACTCTGATTTTGGTATGAATTACATCAGGACAGGTAGGATGTCATGTTTTAAAATAAGCAGTTTTAAAACATGTACTACCATCCTTCCCAGTTTCTTGTCTCCTATCTCTCAAAGCCATTCTTAATAGGTTTTTGTGTGGATGGTTATTGAGGATAATGCAATGGAGACAGAAGGCAGGATGGTAACATTGAAAAGGATTGGGATGGAAGACTGCAAAACAGAGGGTTAATTTGATTTGGAGCAATAGAGGGAAACCTTAAGAAGTTAACATGATTTTGAAGACACTGATAACCATGGAAGATAATGTGCCATCAACCTGTTCTCCTGTTTCTTCAACTGAGGACTCTACTTTCACTTCTGTCCCAGAAGCAAACAATGCACATTTTAAATATTCCATTACCTTGGTATTGAATGGAATGTGTGGCAGAAAGGACAATGAAGCCAAATAAAATAAGATTCAATTCCACTGTGTCCATTTATCAGATCCTGTGAGATTAACCCTATTGAAATGCAATTCTCATTAGAAGATTGTGTTTCCCTCAAGGACATTGACTCCCTGGTGCCCTGATCCTAAAGTGGAGTTTTATGAATCTTGATTACCTTGTGGAAAATGAAATGGATCAGAGAATTCCGCTTTGCATCTATTTGTGCGGGGGGGAGGGTGGGGGGAGTTAAATTTATTTCCTGCCAACATCAGCAATTCTGATTTTAGAGAATGCAGCTCATTAGAATAAGTTCTCCATATTAGAATAATGTTGCTCCACTCCCCCTGCCAGCTGCTCTGCATATTACAATGCTTGCTGAGAGCCACTGGGAAAACCCAGCCCTATTCACCTTCTTTACCATGAGTTGTTGAGGTGAGATAGGTTTTACAAACAAACAGAGCCCTTTCTGAGAGCCAAGTTGTAGAGATCCTGCACAGGACTAATGCAAGGCAGACTCCCAGGAGGAAGTATTATGGAGCTCCCAAATTCAAGATGCAAGTAGCACAAGGGGCTTTGATATATGGGGCAACTGGGAACAGTACAGTAGCCAATCTCCCACTGACCTTCTGGAGCTCTCCTTTCTCTCCATTTGAAATGGAGTTGAAATGATGTTAAAAATGATGTTACCATGCTCAAGATATATTCAGGTTTTGGTTCTTCCTAACATTTCCTTTTACATATACCATCTACCTCATCTGTATCCCCAATGTTGGCAATGTTAGTCATGACATTGTCCACTAAATGCGTATAATATGGCTCTCTTCTCTATAGTAACACTTACATTTAACTTCTCACGTACTGTGCCCTCTCTCTCTCATCAAAATACACACACACAGAGAGAGAAAGAGAGAGAGAGAGAGACAGAGAAAGAGAGAGAGAGAGACAGAGAGACAGAGAGACAGAGACAGAGAGATATTTCTCATCAATAAGAATAGTCACTTAAAAGATATATGAAACTATTGAGACTGATTTATAGTGACTAATTTTATTGTGGCATCCCACCACTTCAAAACCTCAATGTTTTCCTTTAGGGTTAAAAGCAAACAACTTTCCTTGATACCAAATGCCCTTCCTCCCTCCTGTTTGGGCTGTTCATGTCAACACACTGTTGAGACAAATTATTTCTGAGACACTGAGCAGAAAGCCTACCACCAATCGCTTGTTATCAAAATTCCCTAATTTTAATTCCATAGGTTACTTTTAATATAATTGGTTGTGTCTACTGTTTCATAACTCATTTGAAGTCATGTGACCTGCCACTTCCACACTTTTAATTATGTCACCTCCCGTTCATCTATGCATTTTATTTATTTACTTACGTATTGATTTATTTACTTATTTATTTTGGCATATCAGGTAGAACATCGAGAACAATAAAGATGCACAAAGGACTTGCCTGTCTACCTGATTTGAGTCCTGTCTGCAGTATTTTCTGGTTCTGTACAAGTTATCACTTTCTTCAAACCTTTGTCTTTGTATAATTCAAATGTACAATCCCAAAGCTCAGTTCTTGGACATATGGAAATCAAATAAAATGATATATGCCAAATATAGGGCTCTGTGCATGCAAAGAGTAGACATTCATATAACACATCCTGAATGTATGAGCCAAGCTCTATATTCAATATAAACTTTTTCACACAAAAAACTCAGCCCTAGAACAGTATGCAGAAATAAACCATGGTTACTCACTTGACAAAGAATCTTTCCCTTCTTGCAGCATCTTCGGTGTCTTGAAATAATTATTGTTTTATTTAATTTTTAAATTTGCATTTCAAAATGGCTACCCACTGTTAGACAAAACAAAGAATTATACATGGTGTCTTTTGTTGTGTTTTCCACAGTGGTGGCCTTTTAAATTGTTTACTGCTTCGCTTATTCAGTCAGTGAATACAAATTTTCTTATTCATTTCATTAGGAGCACTTGTGTTTCACAATTTTTGATCCCATGAAATTGAGTTAGGTGGGAAAAGACAGAAGCAAAATTATAAAGAATAGATTGATAATTGGAAGTAAACACAGCATGTGTTGATACTGTTTATATGATACTTATTCCTATTCCAAATATGTGCTTTATGTTAACTTTCAGAAGTTAAAACTCATAAGAGTACGAGTTCACATTATACAACAGGTAAGAATCCATGGTTCAATTTGAATGTGTAACTCTTCTTCTTATTTTGTCTTCTTGGTACAAGTTATCAGAGATAATACTCAGTGTTCAGCTTCTCTGGCTTTGATAACCATTTCCATCAAGAATTCTGGCTTCTTTCAAAGTATGAGTGCTATCTGGAGAACTTTATATTACCCACTGGCTTATGCTGTCTATTAATTCCTGTTAAAATAATTCTATGTTATGATCCATAATTGGGAACCCAGGCTATTTCTGTGCTGATGAAAAGGAAACAGGACATTTAAGAAGGAAGAACACTACAGCGGCAGCTGCTTGAATGTGGCATTCAGAATCTGTCAGCTAGGCAAGCATTCAAAAGTAGCATTTATCGAGAGCATTTATCGGTGGTAGGGGAGGGGACGCCCACAAGAGAGTAGTGCTCTATTGATCCACAAGAAGTTTATTTTTCCATTCTGTGATATTAAAGTAATCAATTTCTTAAATAAAGCAAAAACACCAGTATTGATGATTGCAACGACGGTTTAAGTTTTCTAGGACAACAGTAGTATCATATTGATGCTGGGGTAACGCAAATGCCAAGCTTGATTGTGTTTGACACATCCACTGGTGGGTTTTGATTGCTAGCATTAATCCCTCACTGTGAAAAAGATGTTTTCAAGGTGTTGGGTTTAGGGCTAGTGAATTAGGAGGACATAAAGGACTGTTTTGTTGGTATTTTTTTTAGCCCTCCCTCTACTCCCATAGATGTCTCCTGATCATAGACACTCAAGAAATGGGAGGGCAGTGTCATGAAAGAAACGGAGCCCAGTGAAGAAAAAGCAAAACAACACTACCTATTTCTGGGGGAAAGTATGTAACATTTCCAAACATTTAGCACCTTGAGTATTATTATTCATAATTTCGGTTCAGGATGGTTATTTAAAATATTTTGCATGTGTGCTTTCTAAAGTCCTCCTTTAAACTTGATTTTAAAAAAAGATTAACTTTATTTTTAACTTATGTGCATGTGTTGCCTTGTGTGCCACGTGTGTTTTACTGTGCTCTTGGAACTCAGTGGCTGATACCCAGGAGCTGGAGTCACAGGAGGTGGTGTGCAACTCCAACTGGGTACTGACACTGTGATGTCAAAAAAGAAGCTAGTGCTTCTAACCTCCGAGCCATGTCTCCATCCCCTCCTTCAACTTGACTTTCTGGCAAAGAAGATCTTACAGTAAACAATACACTGTTCTTTTCCACTTGATGCTTACTCAGGTCAAAAATCTACCCTCATTGTGCACCTTTTTTAAAAAATACAGTTATAGATATGGTGCACAGGATGGATGTGATTAATTTAATCACAAGCACAGGCACTGATATCATCATGTGGCCAAATACTTCTATGTTCAGTCAGTTCACAGCATTTCTTGTAGCAGCCTTTGTTCCAAAAGTTGAATTCAGTGATACAACAAGAAGAGGAACTTAGCCTTTGTGTTTCCTCTTACTCCTTTAATTTCACTCATTTCTATTCAGAGTAAGGATGGTAATAAAAACATTCTTACTCTGTGTACACTATTGAGTACAGGAAAGAAACTCTATGAGCTCATGGGCAATTTAATAAAGTATATATTTTAATCATCATTATTAAAAGCGAGCCAGAATACCACTATCCATTACTTCAGATGAAAACCTTATGAAATCACATCAAAAATAGAAGTGTGGGTGTCTTTTTTTAAAAAAAGGAAAACTTCATGTATAAATATTTAGTGAAAAAAATCATTTAAATATGACAA
The DNA here is from genome assembly GCF_011762505.2 of Arvicanthis niloticus. Classification (NCBI taxonomy): domain Eukaryota; kingdom Metazoa; phylum Chordata; class Mammalia; order Rodentia; family Muridae; genus Arvicanthis; species Arvicanthis niloticus. The sequence continues at coordinate 80,143,857 of NC_047663.1, read as the reverse complement.
TAGCACACTATTGTTTATATCATGACATAGAAGCATCCGTCTGAGACTGAGCATAAAAGACGTCATTCAGCTGTTCTTAGAAATCTTTAGTCAACGACCCAACATAAACACAAGCATATCTTTAAACACATATTTTCTTAATGAAATTCATTTTGTGGAAATGCTCTATAATAGGTGTTATTGGAAGGTCAATGGCATAAAGAAGTGGAACTGACTAAAATAAAAATGTCCTTGGGGATATTGGAGTCCTCCAAAAAATAGAAAAACAAAACAACAACAACAACAACAACAACGAAAACCAAAAACACACTTGCCAGCATCCCCTGCAAGGTGGTGTCATAAAAATAGAGAAGAAACAAATTTTACACTTAGAATGTGGTGTGCATAATGCATTTAACACCTTGCTCAGTGAAATTTTACTTGCAAAAGCAATTTACTTCAGTGAAGATACAACTTTTTTTTTCTGTAATAGCTTGTCAAATCACTGTAAAATTAGTCAATTAAATGTTGTTTAATGATGAAGAAAAAAAGGTGTGGGTGGTTCACCTGTCAGAAGAATGGAAGTTGAGTATTGTTGGGAAAGGGGCAGAGAGAGGGGAAATAAAAATGGAGACAGCCAAGTTAAAAAGACCAAACACACACACACACACACACACACACACACACACACACACACATTCACACAGACACTCATATACATACACACACACTCACATACACACACATACACACACTCACATACACACACACTAACATACACACATATACACATTCACATACACATACTCACACACACATACACACTCACATACACACACATACACACATTCACACAGACACATACACACACTCACATACACACACACTCACATACACACACACTCACATACACACACACTCACATACACACATACACATTCACATACACACATGCACACAGACATACACACACACTCACATGCACACACACACACACACACACACACACACACACACACTAAAACCCATGATTTCCCATGATTTTTAGAGGTGGCCAAAATCCAGTTTGGGGAAGATTTGCGCATGCAACAAAGTGTGAAGTTTCTACACCAGTCCTCTAGGGAGAATGCTTGTGAATTCACTGAGGATTCCGGAGTCACTGAGTGTTTGATACAGAAAAGGATGGAGTCACGGTGGCTTAGAACTATTTATCTTGTGCTATTTATCTATTTAACTATTTATCTCAGACTCAGAGTTCAACGGACCCCTTTATATCAGACCTTATAATAATTGTAAGAAAAGTTTGACATAGCAGTGTGGACTGACAGAATACTGATGTCAGAGCACATGTGAACTGTAGGGTCCAATGAGTTTTGGTTTGGGACTCAATCTACCTTCCCATTAAACAAGTGTGAAGACAAAGAACCAACGTGCAATGCGCTAGGAAAATTACTTGCCAATCTAATGAGTTTCAGTGAACCTTTCTGAGCTGACCATAACCAAAGTGTATCTCTGAAAGTGTTGGTGTAGCATGATGGTGGAAGTTCTGTGTTGATACAGAATCTGGCTGGAGATGTAGTGACAGAACCTCTGGTTCCCAGATGCGATGCTCTTATGTTAAATAAGTCAAAGGACCCAAGGCTAGTGGCATTTCCACTGATAGACAGTGAGCCAGTGCTGCCTTTGTATTCTCTATGCCAAAGTTACCGGGAGAAGTGAAAAGGCATTGGTGAGCGTTGTTTTATGTTCCTGTTGAGTTAAGACTTTTTAAAACCCAGAAATTGACTGAGTGAAAAGTAGAGAAAGAAGCCCTGTCTCTCAGCAGCAGCAGTAAGAAATGTAGGCCCAGTGCCTTGCCCAGGCAGCACAGTGGAGTCATCGCAGGTAGCCCGGGTGTGAAGTGAGCAGGCCTGAGTTGTGAGTCTAGGAGAGCTGACTCCATCACTCATCTGCAGTGGGGTGGCATGGGAGCAGAGGTAATGCCACCCTCCCACGCCCAGCACCACTTCTTGCTACCTCCAGCAATCCCGAAATCGGTCACTGAGTCATGATCTCAGGAAAGCTAGCTCTGCCCCTCAACAGCTGCAACACTTGGGAGAGCGCCACCCCCCCCCCCATCCTCCTCTACATCCCACCCTATCTGAGCATCACAGTAAAGCTGATTCTGGTCCTAGGATAATAGGTAAGCCAGCTCCAAGGACAGACAGAGGGATGTCTGAATCCATCAAACCGCTGCCTGAGGCCTGGTTGGAAATGACATGGGTGGGGTGGTCCCCTCCACCCCCTTGCCCTTTGTTACTGTTACTGAGGCAGTCAGAGAGCTCTCCCCAGGGTCATGAGAGCAGGTAAGCTGGCTGCAGCTTTCAGGAGAGGGGCCCTGCACTTCACCTGAAAGCACAGTAGTACTCCCATGGTAGAGGGGGAGTGAGAGCCAGCGTGGAGGGCAAGACCACAGGAGAGCTGGTCCTGCCTCTTGACTGCCAAAAAGTGGTGTTGTTGTGAGGATGTCACCTGAATCAGTTGGGAGAACTCCCCCTGGGGTCATGAGAACAAATTAGCTGGCCACATACCTCATAAGCTATAACACTTGGGGATCCAGGCCCTTCACCTCATAGGGGCAACAGAGTAGAGCTGGCCCTTGTGGAGAGGGTGCAAGTAAGCTGGCCCAGAGGGCAAAAGCATGGGTGAACATATTCCACCACTTATCGGGTGTGAGGTGGCAGGAGCAGGGAGAGGTAAACCTGGGGTCATGAGAATGGGAGAGATTGCCCTCCCCTCTTACTGGCTGTAGAACTCAGGAAAGGGGGTCCTGCACCTTATCTGGGCAACACAGTGGAACTGATCCTAATAATGAAGACATGAGCGAGACATCCCAAAGGGTGCGAGAGGGAAAAAGTTGATTCAGCCCCTCACAGGCTGCAGCACTTGGGAGAGTGGGCCCTGCACCTGGACCGAGCACCATAGTGAAGCTGGCTCTGGAATTGTGGGTGTGGGTGTGGGTGAGCTGGCCTCAAGGGCATGAAAGCAGGAGAGCTGACTCTGTCACCTGCCTTTGGGTAGCCTAGCCAGAGCAGGGCTGGAGAGCTCTCCCTGGTGGTAAGTATAAGGGCTGCCGCTCAACTCACCTACCACCCAGGCCCAGATCCACAGCTCTGAATTGGCCCAACCCCAAATCTGTATATCTTTGAACGGTTAGGATGCATGAAAGGGCCATTCCTGCGCTTCCAAATCAGCAGGATCTCCGTGACACAGGGCAGGGACAGGATCACCTTGAGGGGTACCTATGAGGATCCACTATTGATGCAAAGATCTCGAACGAGAGCAATGCAAGTGAAGATACGTGGAAAAAGGGATATACTGAAACACACTGACACACTACAGCTTCCATGAAGATATGCTTTCTATGATTTTGGGTTGTTATTACTGTGTGTGTGTGTGTGTGTGTGTTATGGAGGGGGGGGGAATTTATAAGTGCAAAAGGTGAATATGAGAGGGGTGGGGTGATGAGCCAGACTGGGGTGCATGATACGAAACTCACAAATTATCAATAAAAAGCTTAAAAAAAAAAAAGAAAAAGACCAGGTTGATTTTTCAGAGGTTTGGGAGAATTAGTGTTCAAATGCCTCCCCTTATTAACCCCTATGCTTGATAAGGATTCATAAAAGTAGTATCCATTTGCCAAATTCAAGCTTGAGGAGTCTGTCTCTGAAGATAGCTATAGACCAAAAGGTGACTTGCATGTTGATTGGCTCATTTGAATCCAGACAAGTGTATGCAGATAGCTGATGAGAAACTCGGGTTCCTCTTCCCTACACAGAGGATCCCCAGTTCCCATGGCCATATATAGATAATTTATCATCCTTTTTTAACCAGTGTTTTTTCTCTTCCAAAAGATGAACGGCACCCCTGGGTTTTACCCAAGGAGACACTCTTTTGGTGTTAACCAATGTATATATCGGATACTGTAACCTTATACACTTTTCACAGCTCAACTGCTAACCATGGAAAACACATTATAACTCTATTTTATCAAAGACACAAATGTGATCACTCCTCAAGCATTCTTCTGTGCTTAACTCTCTAGCAATTTGGACTTATCTTTGCCTCACACTCCATGGAACTGAATGCTGCCTCTGGATAAGAACCTAGCCCAAAATGAATTAACCTTCAAAGTATGGAAGAACACCTTACATAGCATGTAAATTCTTTATTCTGAAAGAAAAAACCAAAACGTTAGTTTAAAGTACTTTAAGGGTATTAGCCAAAATTAAAATTCATATTGCATATTAAAATACTCAAGATTTTTATAGTCCTGGTGACTTGGGATGTTAGATGTGCCAAAGGAATTTTTTCTCTACTTTTTTTTTTCTAATCTGTAATTAATTGGGAATGCTTTTACACAGAACTGTCTTCCTCTGGAGTAACCACCTGCAGTAACTTATTATAGATTCTTCAGTTCCATTATTCATATCTGTGCCTCTGCAACTAAATACCACCCTCCTGCCATCCACTTCATGTGGCACATGGTACTTAGAACCTGCTACCATAAAATGTTGCCAAGTAAAATAGAGGCCCCGTTCATCTAATATTAACTTGTCCAATGATCACCATGGCCAGAAAATTTGTAACCTGTAAAATAGTGTAATGGTGTGTACTAACTGTTTAGTACCAAAACAGTTAAATTTATATCATATATATATATATGATATATATATATATATATATATATATATATATATCTCACAAATGTGATCACTCCTCAAGCATTCTTCTGTGCCTAACTTTCTAGCAATTTGGACTTATCTTTGCCTCACACTCCATGGAACTGAATGCTGAAAACATATATATATATATATGTTATACATATATAAAACATACATACACACATATATATATGTTTTAAAACATATATATAAAAATATATAAAATATATTATATATATATAATATATTTATATATATTATATATATAAAAACATATATATATGTTTTTGTGTGTGTGTGTGTGTGTGTGCGTGTGTGTGTGTTAAAACACCTTAAGTATATGTGCTATACAGACATTGCCTGTGAATACAGAACTAATAACAGCCAAGGCTATGTCCTTTGTGGGTCTTATGAGGACAATCCTATTATAAAGGCATAGAGCGTCACAGCAGCCTACTTGTATAGCCTTTGTTAACCTTATAGCCTGATACATTTTGGGAGTTTCATCAAGCACGCACATTTACAAAATCTCAAATCTTTTCAAAAGACTCATTTTTGAGGGCTTAGCTATTTTCAAAGCCACCCTATATTTGGTGAAACAGGTTAAAGCCAGCAAATCCATTTAAAATAGCTCTACTCACCTCTCTCACACAATCAACCATAAACAATGCTTTAGAACCCTGGAATAACCCAGGGGATTTGAAATAAAGTTTCCTATAAGATTCTTTTTTTTTTTTTAGTTCTCTGTAGAAAGAGATTTAATCATAAGCATTTCGAAAGACCTTGTTATATAATGGTGTCATATAATGAAATGCCCCACTATAAGCCTTAAAGAAAGTGCTATAAAATGGCTTCACAGACCAACACATTAAATGAATCCCACAAAGACGTTCTTTAAACTTTAGCTCCTGGAGCATTCTTCTCCTATAATGCCATTTGTAAGTAAAAATTTTACATAGTCTTCCATGGCATCTGAAGTATGCAGCTAAAACACACACTCTGTCTGTCTGTCTGTCTGTCTGTCTGTCTGTCTGTCTGTCTCTATCTATCTATCTATCTATCTCTATCCCTATTGCAGATACAAAACATTGAGAAATTCCATCTATGACATTGTTCTTATATGCTTCTAAGCAGTTCTTGGTGGGAGAAGGAAGAAAGTCCATTCTAAAGAGGCATGAAGACTAGGAAAAGATTGAAACTCACTTTGCAAATAGTATTCCACATTATGAGCCCACTTTAAAAGCAAAGTTATCTTAAATGACAGATTTCCAACTTGGAAGGTGGTAAAGACTTAAGATGTACGATCTGCTTACATTGTGCAACTTAGGTCAGTAGCATTTTTTCTGAATATGTTCTTATCTGTAGCATGCATTTTTTAATTAGCTGTAATAACCTTTGGGGAAAAATATTCTTTAACGTGGGAGCAACTAGCAGAATTCTGCTTCTGTGTTTACAGTGTACCTAATTCAATATCAGATCCACTGCTGAGCACCAACCAATCTTTTTTTTCCCCTGCAGGCTGACAGTTAATACGAAGGGGCTGATAGCCAAGCTGTTAGCCTAGGGTTCAACTTCACATAGGAAAATATGCTTGGATTTCACAGGGGGGAATACTTCAAGATCCGAAATTGTCAAGGGACTTAAGTTATAGAGACAGGATTCACAGTGGTAAGGTAAACTCTCCCGGCAACTCCTTACACTTTGCAACTCACTTTGTAAATAAGAAAATGTGCCTAGAAAATTTAATTAAGTCTTGTAAGGTCAGGACAAAAAGTCAATCTTTATATTATTACTGGACATAGCCAGGGATTAAAACTTCCAGGATATTACCAATTCTCATAACTGACTGCTTAGATTTTTAACATGTAAACATTCCACTGGGTGTCTTACTGTCATGAACTATGGGCCTTAGGAACCTTATGGATTTTATGAGTATATATATGCAAATCTGTGTCTGCATATGTCCCTTCATGCATAATTGTATGCATGTTTATATACATATGTACATAGTTTCATGCAGTATTGACTTACTATGGTCCCTTCAGTACAATCTCTATCTATAATGTTAATTTCAATCTTCTGATAGGCTAGCAACATGATAATACAACATTCTCTTTTTTTGTTGAGTAGTCACAGTGAGTCTGGGCTTCCAGGAAGCCTAGAGACTATGAAACAGTGATGACTCTCTGAAGGATAAAATAAATACAGAGACATTCATACACACACACACACACACACACACACACACACACACACACACATATTCCAGCTTGATTTTCTATGATCCCATGATAAAGCACTCTGACCAAAAGTAACGAGAATATTTCTTCTATGCATTTTAGTCATAGGCTTTTATTGAGGGAAGTCAGTGCAGAAAGTTCAGACAGGAACCCAGAAGGTTGAACCATAGAGGAAGACTCCTTTCAGGTTACTGCTCAGCTAGCTTCTTAAACCTGTCTGCCCAGGAATGGTACTGTCCAAGTGGGCATGGCCATCTTATATCAATTACCTATAAGATAATGCCCACAGATGTTACTATAGGCCAATCTAAACAAAATAATACTTTGAGTTTCTCTCTTTGCAGTTGAGTCTAGATTGTGTCAGGTTGGCAATGAATGTCATTATCTATATAATTCAACTCATACCTACTTATTATATAGCATACTGACTAGATATCACCATGGGGAGCTATATTTTAATTGTACCCCCATTATTATTTTAAAGTTATTTATTGTTATTTTATGGAGTCTTAAACAGTACACTCAGGGAATAGTCTACCGATATATTTTTTTTCTTTATTTAGTTAGTTTTCCTTTCCCCCAGCTCCAAGTTTTTTCTCCCCTTCTCATCTCTATTCTATCTCACACTTTCTATCTCTAGTTAGAAAATGAACATGCACAAGAAAGTAAAAAGAAGATAAAACAAAAACATATAAATTAGACAGTGGATTGAAACTGACAAAAAAAAAGAGCGAATGTAAAAGCACGAGGAACATAGACACACACACACATGATCAAACACACCCAAAGACACACACATACACACACCAAAATCGCATTTAAGCACAAAATCAGAAGCAATGATATATACGCAAAAATCTGTAAGGTATAAAACAAAGTAAAAGTAAAAATTGTGCTCTGACCCACAGTAGGAGACAAACAGTCCACAAAGATATCACTGACTCCAATTTGTATTGACCGTCTACAACTAGGCATGGAATCTCTCCTTAAGAGTGGTTTTTTCCCCAGTAAGACTCCCATGAGGGTGGGGAACTAATTTTTTCATTTGAAAATGTTTAATCATTTTTTTAATTTAAGATTATCTTTAGGGAAAGATAATTGAAATATTATCTTTTTTTTTTTTAGATCAAGCAGACAGTTGGCCTAAATGAACACCTTTTGTTGACTTTAGAATCATGTCAACTGTTGCTATGCAACAAATGTTTGCGTCTTTACCACATATGCTGAATTTCCGATGCTCAGTGTGATGTTGTTTAGCACTAGGGCCTTTCAGAAGTAATTAGGTCATGAGGATGGGTCCCCCATGATCAGATCTTTTCATCTCTAGTGAAAAGAGAGTGTCAAGTTTGCCATTTTCTTTATTTATCATTCTTTGTGGTATGGGGAAACCCCATAAATTTGTTCTCATCCGAAACCCATCAGGCTTTCAATCTTTCTGCCTTTTACTCTCCAGCCTTCAGAACTGTTGCAAAGTGGTGTGTTTAAGTTGTACATTCCTGTTATGAATCCTGGAATACTGGGATGAGAAAGCGCTTTCTCATTATCATATCTATTGTCGTGCCTATAGGTCCGGGGAGAGTTTACGAAACAATTACAGAAGCGGTTTCTAGTTTGTTCTGTTTTGTTCAACACAAGTTTTCTCTGTATAGCCCGGGCCTTCCTTGAAGTAGCTCTGTAGACTGTGCTCAATTTGAATTCGAAGATCTGCCTGCCTCTGCTTCCCAAGTGCTGGAATAAAGGGCATGCACCACCACTTCCTGGCACATTTTCTTAATACTCATAATACTTCTTTAAATACTACTGGTTTTGGTTAAAAAAAAAAAAAATCAATGTCTCTGAAGCAATCCAGAAACCTAGTCAAATTAAACGGCTACTGAAGGCTGTCAGAAGCAAGGACGGAACTCCATAAAACATGGAACTTCAGTTCTTTCTTTAAAACATCTCACCCATATCCTGCACAATAGATGAATGTCAATAGTAATTCCTTCTATAACGATATTTACCCTATTTGTAGGAACCAAACTGAAGCTATTTTGGATAAAATCTCCATTTAGAATAGGGGTCAAATAAAGTTTTCCTTGGATAACTGACAATCTGGTTGACAAGTTGAGACATGCTAGGCAAGTCACCCAGCCACATTTGAAAAAAAAGAAGAAGAAGAAGAAGAAGAAGAAGAAGAAGAAGAAGAAGAAGAAGAAGAAGAAGAAGAAGAAGAAGAAGAAGAAGAAGAAGAAGAAGACGAAGAAGAAGAAGAAGAAGAAGAAGAAGAAGAAGAAGAAGAAGAAGAAGAAGAAGAAGAAGAAGAAGAAGAAGAAGAAGAAGAAGAAGAAGAAGAAGAAGAAAAACCAACCAATGAGACCAAGATAAGTTTACCACAGAGAAATGTTCCCACGGAAGTCCCCTATTTCCAAATCCTGATTGGTGGGGAAATGTATCTGTAACTTGGCACAGATGTTTCTGGTTTTCAAGCGTAAAAGCTCTGTAACATTATGGGTCAAGATGGGGTTCGGGGTTGCAGTTTAGTTCCTGTGTCTGTTCTCCAGCCCTGATGGAATAGTAGTAGATTAATTACAATACATTTTTTTCATCTTCATCGACCTGATGTTTTGAGTTGTGTTAGATCTAAGCAGACTGGATGACATCTTATATGGCTATGGATATTGGAGGTACTAAGATCAATTCAAAAGGACCTACAGATTTTAGAAACACAAACTTCAGTGATAACTGTGTGAAGCTGTATTTTTTTTTTAATTTTACTTCACCAACCGTGCCCCTAGCATAAGAATTATTTTCTCCCTAAAACGGTTATCCTAACTTTATTAACTTCTAACTGTCTTATAGTCTCAATTTGCTTTAAATGTATTAATTTACTTGGGATTCCCCACAACACTGATGCCATTTTTATTTCATGTATGCCAATCTTAAGCAACATATTCAGAAAACACAACAAGAACTGAGCTATTGTTTTAAGTCTGGGGGTCCAATTAGAAAGTGTGAATTCATAATAATTTTTGACACTATCTTTTAGAAGTGGAAGATTACTATTTATGACACCAGCACCTCAACAAATACTGAAGAGTATAACCCATTCCATGCTACAAAGATTGTTTTTCTCTATCTGTTCCCCATCTTCCTAGGTAGCTTCCTTTTATTGATTCCTTGCTTAAAACATATCGACCTCATCCAATCTTATTTTCTTTCAAATAAAAATACTGCTCTTTGAAGTGTCATATGCAGAAAACTTTGTCTAAGTCTTTTGATTTCTCTGTTGTCTCAAGAAGAATACTCTAATCGAAAATTCAGAGTACCTCTTCATTTATTTTATTCTTTACTTCTTTTTTTTACAGTCCAGTTGTCATTCCTCTCCTGGTCCACCTTGGAGAGCTTCCCACCCTATACCTCTTCCCCTATTGCCAAGAGGATGCCCTTACCTCCACCCCTACCCCACCCTACCAGGCCTCCCTACTCCCTGGGGCCTCAAGTCTCTCAAGGGTGTGGTACATCTTTTCTCACTGAGGCCAGACCAGGCTGTACTGTGCTGTATATGTGGATAAACCAGCTTCATGTCAGCTAATTTATGCTGCCTGGTTGGTGGCTCAGTGTCTGAGAGATCTCAAGGGTCCAGGTCAGTTGAGACTGCTGATCTTCTATGGGGTCACCCAAGCACATAAGCAACATCACCATTTATTATCCCTATTTTTTTATGCTTGTTTTACTTTTACCTTCAAAGAAACCTTTTGGCTTGCACAAACGTATATAACATAAAGTAACATAATATTATTTATTGAGTGCTCTGTAACAAATTTATTAATCAACTTAAAAGTTTCATGTTATAATTCTAAGAAAACCACAAAGGCTGCATAAATATTCAAATTAAGTTTTATTTCTTTTCTTCTAATTCATGTGACTGTTTTGCTTGCATTGTGTATCTTCACCTTTGCATGCAAATCCTGGGGAGGATAGAAAGAAATTAGATAGAAATGAAGTTCTAGACAGTTGTGCGTTTCCACATGAGTGCTGGGACTCAATCTCAGGTTCTCTGCAAGAACAACAAGTGCTCATAACTGCCTATGTCTCTCTATAGCCTCAAACACACATACACACTGGAGAGAGGGACAAGGAGCAGAGAAAGAGAGAGAGAGAGAGAGAGAGAGAGAGAGAGAGAGAGAGAGAGAGAGAGAGAGAGAGAGAGAACCTCCTTTTCAGTAGGCTGTCTACAGTGATTTAGTAGAAAGGTAATTTAGCTTTCACCTCTGAGAAATTCATGTGTTTTCTACTGAAATTACTCAATTGAATGCAATAGAGATTTATAACTCATTTCCCACACCTCACCAAACAGGGTAAATTTACTATCTTGGAACACTGCTGTTTGACCTCTGGCTAAGATATGTGAAAAGTCTCTCATTTCATGCATAGTCTTTCCAGAAACCTATCTTTTTATAATGCTTTGAGATTTCTTAAGCACAGCATTGCAATCTAAACCTCTTTAGTGTCAAGGTTTAAATCTTAATTGTTCACATCTTTCCCAGAAGCATGACACATTAGGTACTTGTATAGGTATGATCTACTCAAGATTTTACCTGATTACCATGCTAATAATTTCTCATTTAAAATTTAAAACATCCAATTAGTTTATAGTGTCAGGGGAGAACTCTACAAAACCTGCTTGGCCAGCAAACTTCACCATTTTAAAACAGAATGATTAAGAGCCCAACAAAGGAACTTTCCACAGTGTTCTAACTGTTGGGTGATATAAAATGTGTACAAAGAAATGAGAAGACATAACCTCACTAACTCAAAGGCTTGGTAATGAAGTAGGTATTCTTTTTCTGAAAATAAGATTCAGTGTGGAAGGTGTCAGCTTTGGAAGATGGCATGTAATTTCAGGGGTATAAATTGGTAATGGTTCTTCATTTTTAAGGGGCTCTCTATCATCTGATTTTTATATGCAAGGTTCTATTTCCAATGGCTACTAAATAATGATCCTTAAAGGCTATACTCGATGGCGCTTTTGATTACAAGAGATGATTTTGAAGGATCTCACACTTTTTTGAACTTCGAGATCCCCTATCACAAGGCTGAAATGCCATAATTTGGCTGTTTAATTGTTAATGGTGTAATATCTAAAAAATATGTAGAAGTGAGTTACTTCTATTAGATTATTGAAATAAGCCCTAGTTACTTAATCTAATAACGTTCATAGATTCCCAATTCTCATCGAAGTGCGGTGGAAAACTTATGACTTGTACTGTTTCATTTAATCACCTCAACAAAGAACGAAATTAGTTTTTCTACATATTTTACTTTGTACTGAGCTGAATGAGAAATTGTGAGTTGCAAAAGTGAATAAATAAACAAAATACGAACAAAAAAAATTACACTGTGACATGATTCTTGACTCTATACCTGTTGCTGATCAGATAGTCTCCAAGTTACCCATGTGTTGTGGTCATATTTAGGGAAAGATTACCTACACTTGAAAATTCTGAAGACAAATTGTAAGCTTTTCCTCCCAGTGTAAAATCCTTGTCTCATTAAAATCTCTCCCAGCCCAGGCAATTTATCATGTTCGGGAACTCAGAACTGTCTCTTAAACATGTCTTTGAGGTTGCACTTGAAAAGTAGTTTCACCTTAAAAACTCCAAGCACTTTTTGGCAGGTAAAATATTAGACAAGGCATTTTTCCTCTTCTTTAAAGAGAATGTGTTCTTCTCACTGTAATCAAAGCTAGAAGTTTGGGGAAACTTTATGTTGTATATCAGAAGTAAACAAAATGTTTTCTATAACCCAAGTGATCATAACCAAGATTTTCACGATGGCAATATTTCCTGTCACCACAGGTATTTTTTCTTCTAAAATATACTTTTGGTAGTTATAACAACAACAAATAAAATATTTTTGAATGATCTCTATAAAATTGTATATAAAACTGTTTTCACCTAGAACATTTGCTTAGAGAGGTAAAAAAGAATTTGAAGCTATTATAATATGATGTCATCATTCTCTGTTATAATTTACTCCCTTCTGTCTCTAATTGCAATTTAAATCCCATTACCCATTCATATAAAAACAGTATATATCTAGTTTGATACTATCTATATATTTTGATTATGGGCCATTCACATTTTTGAATCATTTCAAAGTGGACATAAGTTATTCTGACAGTCTGCATTCAATAACTTCATGCACAGAGAAGCTTGTTGGATTTGTTTGTTTGTTAGTTTGTTTTTTATTTTGAGAAGCATACTTGTTCCACTCTGAATATGTTTAATGGCTGGTACTGACATCACACCCAGATCCAAAAGAAACTTTAATATTTCTGACCATCATAACATGCCCTCTCTGAACATAGTAACTGGTAAGGAATAAAATGAGTCACAAAGTCAACAATATGAAAGCTTATGGGATAAAGATACTGCTGCCTCCATCTTTCCTCTCCCCTCACCCCACACATCTGTTAGTGACATTAAACCAGGCTGTTAAATATGGCAAATAATCATATCTAAGTGACACCCAGAATGTCCAATTCACAGTATTTTAGAAAGTGTCCAGAAATCTAAATATACCTAGTCATCAGTTTACATTGACAGCCTATATATTTATAAAGTATCAACTTACTTTTTAAAGTTTGGTTTTCTTTTTCTTTTTGGGGGGTTTGGGTGTTGAGACAGTGTTTTTGGTAAGCTCTGGCTATGCTGGAACTCACTCTGTAGCCCAGGCTGGCCTCAAACTCAGAAATCTGCCTGCCTCTGCCTCCCAAGTGCTGGGATTAAAGGTGTGCCCCACCACTGCCCAGCAAAGTTTAGTTTTCTAGTTGTAGTCAATCCTATTGTCTACAACTTCCATGTGCCAATTTTGTTTACTAATATATATGACTCTGAACTTATTTAGTCCCATTCTTATAACCAGCTAAACACAATATTTAAATAAGATATAAATTCTATATGAGGGTGATTATTTATAATTAATTTGCTGATATTTTATTTGATTTATACTTACATTTTCATTATTCATAAACTGAACTCTGTGAAAAAATAATTTTATATAATTTTATTGGGTACAAAATTCTAAATTCAAATACATTTTACGGCCGAATCTGGACAGCTACATCCATTTATCTTCTTTCTTTTGTTAAGACCAAATTCAAATCCTAAGGTTTCTTTCAATTCAAGCAGCATTCAATGCTATAATTTAAAAGGGGAATTATAATGACTTTCTAGGCACACATCTGAATGCTTTTATTCCAATTAGATGTTGAAAAATAGAGATAATAAAGAATATCCCATTTGAAAAGAATGAAATAAATGTGTGTTTTTGTGCTTTTACTTTGTCCCCAATTATTAATATATTGTAAGTTCAGCAAGGAAAAAAATATATGCTAAAACTTTGAGGAAATAGCATAGTAACTAAAAAATCTTTATTATTATTATTATTATTATTATTATTATTATTATTATTATTATTATTTCTACAGAAAGACGATAGAGATTTGTGTTGTCCCACAATAAAACTCTCTGCAATGCCGACACCCTATCACTTAACTATTGTACACTGACTTCTACCTTCTATACATCACCTACTCTTTCTCAAAGTTCCCTGCCCTAAATGTCCCTTATTTTCACATGGCTATGCATACCGTATTGATGGTACCACTTGACAAATCAGCGATCTCCGCTATTATGAATCTTCATAAGTTTTCTGTGAGCGTCCCAAAACCCTGGAACTTATTGTTCCCAAAATTTGAAATTATCAGACACTAGACATATGTGTAATGACTAATTTGTCTGTTTTTTGAAAGTTTAGCATAACTCATTGAAAACCCGCATCATCTCTTGCATGAGAATGAAAAGAGAGAATAATTTGATAGGTGCTGTGTGACACTCTTCCTGAGGAGAGATGAACAAACTTTTACTCATCCCAAATAAGGAACCAACAAATGAAAGAAAGCACGGATATCACCAAAGTCCAACTTGGTGAATCTATGAGTTTTATTGTGGTTATTTATAAAAATATTCATGAGGAGTTACTTATAGAACTAGGAAGGAATTGAAACCAGCTACATCACAAAAGCTCAGTCCAGAACAGGTAAGAGCTCGTGAATACCAGAAAGTTGAGCCCACTGTTCAACTTGCAGACAGCTCAAAAGACCTTAAGATGTTTTTTCAGTTAAGTCCAATGGCCCAAGCCATTTCCACATAGCTTTGGTGATCTCTGTGTCTTCCAGGTGCCTCAGCTGGTCTGAGGCTTCCAGGCAGCTCAGCTTTTCTGAAGGTATCTATTAGCAGTCTGTGCTAATTTTATACATTTGGGGAGGGGTGGTGCATAATGAATCTGCTCAGTTTTTGTAACTTCCTGAAGTTTTTGAGTTGTTTACTTCCTAGGCTTAATGAGCTTCCCTGAAGAGGACATGTTTCAACTCCACATGGAATATCTTGTTGATTTACTTCACTTTTGCTATCCAGTGTCAAAATAAGCTTCCCTTTTATAATATATTCTTGTTTCACCCACCCCTCTAACACTTAAGTCTTTATAACCTTTTGTTTTAAGATAGAAGGTTTTAACTTCAGCGGAAACTACTCCATAACAGTAAGATTCTTCAGCTTGAATATTAAAAGCATATAATGTACATTACTTTCTCTTTTAAATAAATTTTAAGTTAAATAATTATAGTAAGTTAGTAGGTTACTTTTCACATTCCTTAAGTACTTAAAAAGCATAGGCAACTGACTTTAGAGTGTAAACACAGAATCAGAATAAATACATATAAGTTTGTCATGACTGTCATATTTATCTGAAGCAACCACAGTTGCTTCAGAGTAACTCTGGGTCAGCTTTCCTTGCATTTTTTTTAATGCAAACTCTAGACAGACTATTAAAGGAGTATGTGGAGTTTTACAAAAGAGTTCTTACTGGAGGCATGTGTCTGACTCTTTGATACATGCTTTAGATAAATCAAGCACATTCTAGCTAGGACAACATCAAGCTTTTCCTTAATGCTACCTCTTCTGAGCTAGATCTCAGGGATTGAACTGGAATTGTTAATACTAAGGACAACACCTTGGTCATCAAGAGTCCAGATAATCTGCACTGTGTGCAATCTTGGATCTGTCTGCCTATCTTTCTTCAGTCTCTTGACAGCTGGGCCCAGTGCACTTGGGCTGTTTTTACTGGATCACCTGTACCAATTCATATTTTCATCAAAGAAAACTTTGTTAAAAATATAAATTAAATGTTCCCTTGTTACGAAGACATGTATTTCTTAAAAATCATGGGGTAAAATAGCTTATAAGGTACCAATAACTCAGAGTAAGTTAATATGTAAAATATGTTTTTATAATATATATGGGGCTCATAAGATTTCATAGACCCAGTTTATTTATCTATAAAACTTAGTTTTTCACTTATCCTGAGACTGACTTTCTGGCACTTTGTAACCAATCAGGCAACTCTCAACACCCATGCCCCTCACAATGCTAAAGCACTTAGAAATACAAATATTTTTCTTTTTCTAAATTTCTATGACAAATTCAATTGGGGCCAAAAGCAATGCATTTATTTTCAGAAGTTCATTAGTGGCTTAAATGAAAATGTAAACTGCTTCTTTCCAAATAGTCTTATGTTCTGAAAGAACAATTTTCTCCCAGAGCAGCATCACGTGGCCTGGCACTACATTTTGTGCACAGTGAGCATGGCTTCTGAGCAATTTATGGGCATATGCATTACAGCAGATTTCAAGTAAATTATGAACTCTGTGTGTTACCGAGGCACTGTCAAACTCTGATTGATTTGGACAGTTTGTAGTTAATTAAGTTCATTTCCAATTCTGTCTCTTCATCCAATTTCAAAGCATTCTATATTGAAAGCCTATTTTCAATTAGTAGGAAGGATGAAACAAAAAGAATTAATTACAAAAGTGACAATCCCCATTTAAGTCTTCATAGTGGGGCAATTATGTATCTTAAAAGTTAAGAAATTGAAGAGTGTGTACTTCTCTAATATATTATGTCCTTGACATATATCTTACATATTAAAAACTTAAAGTGGGCATGAACGTATAGCAAAAAGTACACTGATTGAAGTTATCTGTAGTTACTGTTTGTTAAATAAGAGAAGACCATTTCCTGCAAACATTCTACTTGGTATTCAATTATCAAGGATCACACTTCCTATTTTTCAAAGCTTGTTAAGTACAGGAAACACTTTAGAAGATAACATTATATTTATGTATTGAATCATGTAAAACTGAATACCATGGACATATCTTTGAAGGCCAGTATATTACACTGGAAAACACACTATAAACAAACCACATCCTATAATAATGCAAGGTCCAGTGAGTCTACAACATATTTCTAAAGTGAGGCAGTTTTGCATTAAGAGACTAAATAATAGTGTGGTGCAGAAATCAACCACAAAAATCTGGCTGTTCAGTTTACTACAGTACCACTATTTTGATAAGGATTTGCTATTGCCATCTTCTGTCATTGAATAGTTTCCAAAATGAGAATGACTCCATAAAATCTAAAAGAATTTGGGCAAACTGAATGTGGAATCTTTAGCCATAAATCTGAAACATTATTACCATCAGCATAAAAATGCTTATACTTGCAGAAAAAAGTCAATATCCCAGGTTCTAGATTATATAGATATAGATATAGATATAGATATGAATATTATCATTCATGGGTTACAGGAAATGAAGACATTTGAGGATGTTGAATTTGGCTTTGAATACATTGTGTTTATCATGCCAATAAGACTCCAAGCTGGGAATATACAAAAACAGACAAGACGAGAAGGAACTGTAAGAAAATATTTGAACATTATTCCTGTTAACAAGAGATCTATAGCTTTGGATGCTTCTTAGTGGTTTCACTGTACAAAGTCAGTAAATAAATTTGCACATTAAATAGAAACAAATTGGGAAGCTCGGGACTAGGTCCAAGGAACTGATTCATAGTTAGGTGAAAAGATTGAAAATGCAATCTAGCACAAGACATAAAAGAATATAAGGCAAATGGAAAACTTTAAAGAAGATTAAAGCACTGTAAAAAAAGTATTAATTAGTTAAAACTGTGTAAATGACATGGGAATCATGAAATAAATGTCAGGCAGAACAAAAGTAATGCATTAAGTGTGTGACGAGGACAAAATTTATAGTCTCGTTTCTGTGACAAATACTGACAAGCACAATTTAAAGAAGAAAGGGATCCTTTACCCACCTTGGTAAATGTGGTTCATATGCTGGGGAAGGGGAAAGAGTCTGGAATGGGAAGCAGCAGATTACCTACAGTCATGAAGTAGGGATACAGATGCCAGTGCTGAGTCTGCTTTTTAGTGAGACCAGACTTAAACCATGGAATAGGGCCACCTACATTCTGGGTAAATCTATCTTAGTAAAATCTCTCTGAAAAACAAAAACAAACACAAAACATCTTCATGAACATGTCAAGTGGTTTTGTGTTCACACCAGTTGTAAAACCAGTTATGTTAGCAATGAACAAACTGATGGCCAGAAGGAGTAACTTACTGAATAAATGAATTGGGAATTGAGACCAGGAGAACCAGATTTTAATCTTAAACCATAAATACACCAGCATCTACTAAAGAAATGTATTAGCCAAGTATTGGTGAAAAAGTTATAAAACTCAGAACAAATAAGAGAACAAAACAATGGATATTAACTATAACAATGAACTAATTCTATTTTATTAAACTACCATAAGTAAAGTTAAATATAACTAGAGGAATATATACTGATGTATATAATACATCAGTAATATAATAAATACAAAGATCCAAGAAGTCAACTTCTGAAATGATTATTCACCACCAAAGGCAAGTTACTAAATTATTTCTAAGTACTAATTTTTTGGATTGTCTAGATGACTTAACAGTTAGAAACCCTTGCCAGACAAGGCTGGAGACCTGAGTTCAATCCCTAGAACCAGCACAAAGGTAGAAGAACCACCTACACAAAGTTGTCCTCTGACCTCTAGGTACCCACTTGGGTATGCACACTGTACACATTCATAGACAGAAACATAGAACAATTTGAAAAATAGATTTACATCTTTTAAGTAACATATGGTCTTTTCTCCAAGTCACATAAGTTTTTTTGTAATGACTGAAATATTCAGTGTGAGTGACAGTGATAAAAAATGTACTGTCATATTTGGGAATTGAGCAATTATTAGGACAATTATTCTGGAACCTAGTATGTCACATTTAAATATGTTACCAGTGTACATGCCTGCAGCTCAGTGACTCAGAAATACTCAAAAATACTAACATCAAACTTCATGGAGATTTATGAATAAAAAAATTAAGTATAGACAATTAACAAATAAAGATATTTAGAGAAAAGCTGATTCTCATGTCACCAACAACAAACACCCCAAAATATCTACATATCCATTATTAGGAAACAGATCAAAAATACTTATAATTTCTGAGGAGTAAAGTAAATCTACTCAAAATATGTGAATAATATATTGATTAAAAATCTATAAAACTTTTTATTACAATTATTATAATAGTCACACAAAGTTTAATAGATGAAAGAAAAATGGTTTTTAATGATCTTTAATCTTTTTTTACAGTCTAGTTGTTATCCCCCTTTCAGTCCACCCTCCGACGATCCTCACCTCATTCCTCCTCCCACCCCACTGAGTCCAAGAAGTCCCCACCTCCCACCCTACCCCGCCAGGCTTCACCACTACCTGGGGCCTTACTTTAAAACTTCAGTAGTTGAGTTATGGCTTTGCTGATGTAGGTTTGTGTATTTTCACAGACAGACTATCCAGTTTTGTATCACTGTGAATCCATTTACCTCCCTTTTAACTTTACCAACTTATTTTAATTTCAGTACTTCAACTTTCTCAAAGCCACAATGAACAGAAAAATATTCCACATGTACATTGTCCCATGACACAGAAAATGAAGCATTAATATGGCATTGAAGAGAAATATACTCTTAGGTCCTGGCATACGATGAGACTTATAGAAACACCATAGCATGATTTTTATTTTCATCAATGACAATAACAGCAGGAAAGGAAAAATTGGCTGGCTTTGTATTCACAGGATGATGAGGTGAGATGTTTTGGAGATGATGTATTCCTTTAGCTACCATCTAGCTTATTGACAAGTAGACAGTACGAAGATTTTTCTTATTCCTCTTCATATGATTGGTATGTGCCTCATCTTCCTCTTTGCTACAGTGTCCTAAGTAGCCTGCCCCCAGCAGCCATCAGCTTGCAATAACCCCTCCATTAGAATTAGAGCATCATAAACCCCTCTACTGTTTATTCTTGAATTACAACTGGCTTGATCTGGTTCAGGTCATGATAGCTACTGGGAGTCTATGAATGCAACAGCTATCTCATGTCCAGAAAATAAGAAGTCCTTAGCTCTTTCCACTAGTCTTTTGTGCTTAACGCACTTTCTGGTCTTTTTTCCAAGATATTCCCTGAAACTTAGGAGGCAGAAGATAGTGTAGATGTCCTACTTATGGCTGAGAATCAATGGTTACATATTCTTAGCTATTTGACCAGTTATGAGTCTTTGTATTAACTGTAGTCAATGGGAAAAAGATTTACTTACTAGTGTTGAGACAGCAAAGATCCATAAATATAAAAACAAATATTTAGAAAGGGGGTGCACGACATGAAATATTTAACTAAATGGTAGGAGATTTCTCCCCAGAATGAAGGACCTTCATAACCATGGGCCTATGTACAGTACAAGATATGAAGTCTTTAGTCTGGTGCAGGCCTGAAATTCGATTATATAATGGTTGGTTATCTTCACAAAAGTCATCTTTCCAGAGAAGCTTATGCCATATCTGACCTAGCAGGTCATTATTGTAGTATACACAATAAATACTGTGTAATATCGTGGATGTCTTCTGTCCACAAGCAGAATGCATAGAAACTTCTAGCACTATCTAGCTATGAAGCCTAGAGGAAGTTTCAAGTTTCATTTGGTTCAAGATTGATTGCTCTTTATCCCACACCTACTTAGTCATGTCTTCATCAATAGACCATCTAGTTGTGGTGAGCAGCTGACAATAACGGCAGCAGGTAGCACTGCTTTGGTGAGCATTAGAGCCTCCTTAACCAAGGCAGGGACGCAAGTATGACACTGAAATTTGGTCTTCTGGGGATAACACTGCCCACTCATGGAGGCAGCCTTTGTTTTCACTCTTCTATTAAAAAAGTACATTCATCTTACACACTAGTTAGTCTCCCTCAGACTTTCTCATACGTGTTTAAGTTAGCTTAACCACTTGCTAGCCCCTCCTATCTCCATATCTCCAGCCTTATCCTCACTCCAGGCTTTAAATTTCCATTGTTTCCCCCATCAGTTTCCATACAATAAAATTTATCTCATTAACTTGTGCAAAAAAGTCTATTCTATGCTATTTTCAAGTATATAATCTATAAACTGTTGTCATAGTGTTGATGAGTTCTTGTCAACTGGACACATGTTGGAGTTAAATGAGAAGAGGTAGCTCAACTGATAAAATGCCTCCGCCAAATTTCTTGAAGATAAATCTGCATGGCATTTTCTTAATTAAGAAGAAAGGCCAAGTTCACTGGGGGCCAGTGCAATCATACACACATGAGTTGTATGGTATAAGAAAGCAGGTTGAATAACCCAGGAGGAAACATCCAGGCAACAATACTCCTCTTTGCTATCTCCAAGTTTTAATTTTTACAAATAATATGCTTCAGCCCCAACTTATTTTATAAGTATTTTGTCCCAGAAAAAAAGTCACCTTAATACTGAACATATATAATACTAAATGAAGCACCCTTTGATATATCAAATCTTCATATTTGGATTATAATAATAAAACAATTATCACATTCTTTAAATTCTCATAAAATTTTACATACAATATAGTGTAGATTGTATTTAATTTTATTTAAAAAATATCCAATTAGAAATTAAAAAGTTCAGTTTATATGTTATGCTTCACAGGGACTATGGTAACCACTTTATAACACATGAAAAATTATTTTAGTAAGGATATGTGGTTTTTTATCTCTAATAGTAACAAATAACTTCATTAAATGTCTGCAGAATGTTTCTTCAAGGAGATGCTCAGGTCCTTTGAACATAATGGAGTAACCTAAATATTCTCTGATACCCCTATTATTTATTTGGAAAAGAGATATACTGACTTGTATTAAATGGTTGTTTACTTTGTTTCCAAAACATCTCATGGGATTTAAAAAATGGTTCCATCATCACTTAGTCTACTATACTACAGACAACTTTTTTTTAGCTTCACTTACTGTATTCTAAATTGTCATGAACCACCAACTTGTCACCAGCATTGATTCCATCCCCTAATGTACCGATTACTGCTGTGACTAATAATTTATTTTATATCTCCATGATGTGTCACTCCTTGGTTATTTGTAGAATATTTGAGTACTCTATAACACATCTTCTTTCTTACAACTACACTGAAAATTCAACTACAGAAGACTTATATACCCACATAATTACACTTAAAACTTTCACTGACTGAGGTGGGGAGGTGGGGAGCATCTGCAGGAGATGACCGAGCCCTGGGATAAGGGCAGCATCCAAAAATACTGGGAGTGACCTAGGTCATCCTGTGTATGATCTTTGGGGCAGATTCAGATACCCACAGCCAAACAGTAGACGGAGCATGGGAATACTTATGGAAGAATAGGAGGATTTCGGCCCCAAAGAGGATAGAAACTCTACAGTAAGACCAACAAAGTCAAATAACTTGGATCCTTGGACTGAACCAACAACCAAAGAGCACATACAGTCTGGACATAGTCCTCCTCACATAATTACACTTAAAACTTTCACTGGCTGTGTTGAGGAGGTAGGAGGGAGGGGCATTTGTAGGATGAAACAAAGACCTGGGATAAGAGAAGCACCCAGGAATCAATAGGGATGACTATTGCTGTCTCACAGTATTGTGGATATGGAACCTGCAGAGGCCACCTCCTGTAGCCAGGCAGGAACCTCAGTAGAGTAATAGGGACACCAACCAACTCACAGAACTTTCGACCCCAAATTTATCCTGTCTACAAGAAATTCAGTGACAGGGTGCAGAGTGGAGACTTTGTCAAAAGGCAACCAGTAACTGGTCCAACTTGAGACCCATCCCATGAGTAAGCACTAATCCCTGACACTACTAATGATACTTTTTGCTTGCAGACAGAAGTGTAGCAAGGATGTCCTCTGAGAGGATCTACCTCTGAGAGCAGCTGACTCAGACAGATGCATATACCCGCAGACAAATACTGGACAAAGCTTGGAGATTCTAATAAAAGAATAGGATTTGGGGCCCCAAAGGGGATAAGAATTCCACACACGGGAAGACCAACAGAGTCAACTAACCTTGACCCTTGTGTCTCTCAGAGACTGAACCACCAATTAAAGAGAATACACTAGCTGGACCCAGGCCTCTACCTAAATATATAGCAGATGAGACCTTGGTCTTTATGTGGGTCCCAAACAACTGGAGTGTGGGCTATCTCAAAAGCCATTGCCTGTATCTGGGATATGTTCTAGCTGGTCCAGGGTCACGGTAAACCAAACCTCTTCTGACCCACTCACTCAGAAGAGGAGAAGATGTGGGCAGAAGAGGGTTGTGGTGACTGGGAGGAGCCTGGTGAATGGGATGTAAAGTGAATAAGTAAGAAAAAAAGACTTTCAATAATTTAATATTTCCTTCCAAAGATAGAGCAGAAAAATTTTATACATCTTGTTATTGATATCTTGGAAGTTGACAGAAGTCACAGGTCACCAAATTAAAAAAAAAAAAAATGACAAGATATACACAGCTCCCTTTGGGTTGTTGATCAAGAGTGTCCTGGAGACTTCTAAACCTGTATAGGTTGTAGCCATTTTCCTTGGTTGCTCGCAAGAAATGTATGACCAGGATTTTTTTTTTTTTTTTTGAAGACAGCACACACTTTAATCATGAAACCTACAGAAATCATGACAGTACTAGCGAGAAATTTTGCTCTTGCCAGGTTAACTCTCATAGTATCTGTAAGTGTATGCAGGTGTTGGGGGAAATAAGTTATTAACAGTTGACTATAATAATGACAACTGTGGAAAGATATTTGGAAGGAGATGCAATAGTTGGTGTCTTAATGCTATGTGCTAACTAAAAGGTTTCTGGTTGATTTAAGGTCTACTCTACATGAGGAAACACATGTCTTGTAATATCCAAGAATCCATTATTGGGAAGCACACAGGCCCCAGGAACGATTCTATTATTTTGATTTTGCTGAGTGGACAGAGTGACAAACTGCCCTCCAACTGCATACCTCTGCAAGTAGATTATTTCAGCTATGAAATCTAATCAGAGAGGTTTCTTTTTGCAGTTGAAAATTGTCAAAGCAGAAATTCACAACTAGTTAAATCTAGAGAATCAGTGACTATGACGTACTCAGCCACAAATGGGAATATATTACTGCC
This sequence comes from Arvicanthis niloticus, assembly GCF_011762505.2. Taxonomy (NCBI): domain Eukaryota; kingdom Metazoa; phylum Chordata; class Mammalia; order Rodentia; family Muridae; genus Arvicanthis; species Arvicanthis niloticus. The sequence goes on along the minus strand of NC_047663.1, from coordinate 80,119,451 downwards.
TGCCCCTGAAGCCTCAAGGATTATAACAGAAGAGTACATGAAAAAAATGTAAAAACCAGGGCACTGGAGAGGACTAGAATGAAACATTATCTTCTCAACATGACAGGACTATTGAACTCATGAACATACAGAACCTGTGGTCTATGAAAGACCCACAGGAGATCAGGCCAGTCCCCATTTTAACATTAGGTAGAGGGCTTCACCAAACCCCACCCTGAAAGCCATAAACATTCAATGGCATCTGGGTTAGGGAAGTCAGATTTATCCATTGCTATGGCCCCAGGCAGGTCAAACATGCCACAGTGTATGGTGCCACACTCATGAGCATATGGACATCACAAATTTGAGCCAATGGGTTATTTAAAAAAAGTAAAAGAGGGCCGGGCGGTGGTGGCGCACGCCTTTAATCCCAGCACTTGGGAGGCAGAGGCAGGCAGATTTCTGAGTTCGAGGCCAGCCTGGTTTACAGAGTGAGTTCCAGGACAGCCAGGACTACACAGAGAAACCCTGTCTCGAAAAACCAAAAAAAAAAAAAAAAAAAGGTAAAAGAGGGCAAAATTTTGGAGATGAGAAGGTGGGAAATAGAGTTGTAAAAAGTTAGAGGGAGAAGTCAGGAATGAATGTGATCAAAGTATAATGTATGACATTCTCAAATACTTAATATAAATAAATAAATAAATAAATAAATAAATAAATAAATAGATGTAATATAGAAAGAAAGAAACAAAGAAACAAAAAAGAGACAAAGAAAGAAAGACAGAAAGAAAAGAGGGAGGGAGGTAAGAAAAGGAAGAAGGAAAAAGAAAGAAAGGAAGGAAGAAAAAACAAACCAAAATAAAACAACAACATACCCACACAGAGAAAGCTGTGCTTACTCAACCTATAAGCTATGCCTTTTCTAAAGGGTGCCTTGGTCTTATATTTCTATTTTGGTTTCAGTCAGCAATATCACGATTCCTAGAATATGAGATTCTTATGAGAGAGTAGTGAGTGTAAAAACTAAACTTGGTTTAGTTTTTGTATCTTATATGGTTGCCAGACCTCCTTATGTTGCCTGAATATGCAAGAAACATTTGTTGGAAGGAGAAACAATAGCAGCAAAAATGAGGCATGGCCTTTTCACATAGCTTATAGCATAGCTGAGGAAAAAATAGATACTTCACCAGCAAAAAAGCATGATCAATAGTTACAAAGATGTGGCAAATTTGCCCTGGATACTATGTAGAATCTGTCACTGCTACCTTTAGTCCAGAGTACAGATTATGTAATCTGTAGACAAGTATAGACCTCTAAATTAGTTTCCCTTTCTGGTGAGAAACAGGTGTTTTGTTTTGTTTTGTTTTGTTTTGTTTTCTAATGCCTAGGTGGTATAGTCTCTGTCAGATCCTTCAAAGTCTCTTCAATACATTTAGGACACATTTCTATTTCTAATTTATTGACATAATTCTTCCTGCCATTTAGATCTGCACACCTCCTCGCATTTTTACTGTTGTTATTGTTTTGTTTCCGAATTTCTTTCCTTGACTTACACTGTACACTACATCTCTACCCACGCTTGAAGCCCGAGTATCCCATCTAGTCAAAAGCCTCTCACTGCCTGCATCTCCCCTCGGCAGTCTTCTCCCTGCTCCCATAGTTATGCTGGACTGATTTCTACTTCTTTCTCGGGCACATGTATGTGGAACTTTTCTCCAGGAAATCTGCATTGAGCCTCATATGTGTTTATTTCTCCCACTCTAGCCTGGTATGTGTTCATTTCTCACATTTCTGTCTCATAATTACTTCTGTTGTCATTTTGACTGCATATTAATATTACTATAGGCAAAGATTGTTCCTTCTTCATTTCTAGACCTCGTACCTAGTTATTCAACAGAAGACTTTTATCAGCATCTTGAATAAAGAGTTGTATAATATTATGGATCATCCAACTGCAAGGGAGAAAACGGAATAAAATAAGGTAGACTAATCAAGGGAAAGTTTGGGAACAAGGTAAGACTTGGTGAGTACAATTTCGACAAGTTAGATGAAAAGCATGTCACATTATGAGGCAAACTTACAGCAGTGACTAAGCTTGGCACAGGTGAAATAATAAGCAGATTTGTATAATAAGAACTACATGCGTTTTATTGCTAGTAGGAAGCGCAGCTGTAGAGGCATGGCAAAGGTAGATGATGAAGACTCTTTAAAACTGGCTGAGAAGCAAATTAGTTCACCGTGTGGATTATTTATATTTGCCTATATGGAATTTACTACTACTGGAATTTGAGGATTCATACAACTGCACAAATCTGGAAAAGAATCAATTATTATTTCATGAAATATTTCCCCTTACTCATCGCCTTTTTTTCCATGCTCACTAAACTCTAATTAAACACAGACTTATTTTTATTCTTCTATACTTCGTACCTTCACATTTTTATTACACTTTCTCTCTACATATTAGGCTGTTAGTTCTTCAGGTTTTCCTGCGATTTGTTAAGTTCATTTCTGCCATGATTATTAATCTGCATTTACTCATTTTTATCCACATATATTAATTATATACAAAATGAGCTTCTTTATGACATTTTCAAGCATGCATATAATGTATTTTCATCCCATTGCCCTCTTATTTGTTTCCCTTCCTTTTATGTTGGTTTCTATCCACTTGCCAGTTATTTTCCTTTCTGGTTTACTGTTATTTGTTTGCTTGTCTTACTGTGTTTGCTGATCCATTGTCTTTTATCAGAGTTTTTTACATGATCATGAATGAGGGATTATTTATAATAATGTACTCTCTCTACTAAATGGTTCAGATAGTTTTCTGTTGCTGTGGTAAGATACCCTGAGAAAAGCAATTCAAAGGAAGATGGCTTTACTTTGGCTTATAGGTCAAACTACAGTCCATCATGGTAAGAAAGTCAAGGCATCCAGACCATAAAGCATTTGATCTCATTGCTCCCAGAGTCAGGAAGCAGAAAGCCATGAATAGTAGTGCTTAGCTGAAGTGGAAATTTCTGGTTTCTTTGGAGACTCAGTTGTACCCTGTGATGTATTTTCTGAGAAATGTCTTATGAGAGGATGTTTTTGTTGAAGCAGACACATGGGAGGATGTTTTGCTGAGAACAGACACATGGTGTTTTTCTGGAAGCAGCCTAGAAAAAGGACATGTGATGTTTTGCTAGAGCAGATGCTTGAGAGAACACATGATGTTGGAAAGGGCATAAATATAACCCAACAGATAGTAGACAAAGCTGTGTGGTATTGGTTCAGTGTCATTCTTTGCTGGCCATCATTTGTCGAGCCTTCATAGAAATGCATGAAAGAACTTCTGGTGTTATTCCAGTGGCTTCTTGCCACTTCTACAGACTCAGGCAGATTGGCAGAGCCTCGAGGTTTCTTCTGGATTGAATTGTCTTTGCTGACTCTTGAATGGTGTTTGCTAGTGGGTCGAGCTACTGCTACTGATTAGTATAAACCGAAATGCAGATATCCTGACAACACAGATTGGATACTCTACAAAGAATTATTTCTAAGCAGGTCCACAACCTCCTATATCCCCATTAATACTATCTTTCCACTACCTTTGGTTGGTGGTGGGCTAAAAGGAAGGTTAAAATATTTAAGTACATTTATTAAAGAAGGTTTTGAAAAATATAAGCCTACACTCAGCTCACTCTCTTATTTTGTATAGTACAGGGTCTCCACCCAGGAAATAGTTTCCTGAATAGCTTAAATACATCATCCCTTATCAGTTAACCTCATCAAGATAATCCCTGACAGAGTGAATAATTTCTTGCAGGTCTTTCAGAAAGAGTCTCTCTTAAGGGATTCTTGATCTTGTGGAGTTGGCATCTGTTTTAATTAGTTTCAGTTGCTGTGATAAACAGTATGACTAAAATCAAGTCAGGAAGGAAAGAGTTTATTTCAGCTTACAATTTCACAGTACAGTACACCACTGAGGAAAGTCAGTGCAGAATATTCTATAGGTCAGGAACCTGGAATCAAGTAGTTGACACAGAGGCCATGGAGGAGTGCTGTTTGCTGTTTATATCCTCCTGGCTTGTTCAGATTTTTTTTTTTTTTTCTTTCTTTCTTTTAATGCACCTTTTGACAACCTCTTCCCAGGACATCTTGTATGCAAAACAGGAATTCCATCACTGGAACACATCATTAATTCTGGGGCGGTGGGCTGTGAGAGGCAGCTGGGAGCCTGGTCGAGCATGGGCCGAAAACCCTGGACCCTAATCAGACAGCAGGCATTCAGCTGGGCATTCAGCTCTGCTTCCAGGCCCTTGTTCCTTTCATTTAGCTTCAGCCCTCCACAGCCCTTCCCACAGAGAGGTCTATGGTCACCAGTCACGAGGAACAGTGCTTCAGGCTCTCCCACATGTAGACGAGATATCTCCAAGCTCTCAGACCAAACCAATAGGCGTTATCTACTGCCAGACCCTGACCCACCCCAAAACTGTATAAAAGAGCCTTATTTGGAAGAAGTAAAGGTGTGTGAGCATCATCCCGTTGTATGAGAGTTTCTGTCACAAGAGCTGTAACACTTGGAAAGAGATCTGTTCTCCTGAAACGCCTTCAGGACCCTCCCATCCTTGCTAGCTAGCTGGTACCTTACAGGCACAGCCTGTGGGACCAGCTCAGTGGGACAGGTGCAGCACTTGGGAGTGACTAGGCAGAGACAGCAGAGATTGGAACAGAGGCAGCAGTGGAGGTGATCTCCCCTCCCTGCTCTCACTCTGTCCCCTTGGCCTAGACCCCTGCAACAGGGTGGGCCGGAGATCATCGTGGGATGCCCTCTAGAACAGGGACCCACAATAAATTATAGTTTAGAGAAAAAAAACTTAACACCCACTGGGTAGGAAGAACTTCTCTAAAACCACTCGTGATGAAGTAATATGCTACAAAACTAAAATGAATATTATCATGGTAAAGTATGATAGACTATTTCAAGGCATGCTAACAACTAAAACTGGCTACATGTCATCAAGAGTCACAAAATCATTCATGTTTGCCACCAGAACCACTCAATTTGCATTAATCTGGTCAGCTTCTTTTTGCTAAGGATGAGGTTTTGTTACTCTAACACTATTATTTTAATTTTTTTCTCTACAAGACAGAACCCATGTGTGTGACAGAGACTGTAAGTCTGACTGCCCTGGAACTTGCTAGGCAGACCAGGCTGGCTGTGAATGGACAGAGATCCATTAGCCTGCCTCTGCCTTCTGGTGCTGGAATTCAAGGCCTGGGACACAACAACACCTATGGTTTACACATATAGAAATATTTTAATACTTTTCTATAATGCATTTTCTTTGCTTATAATGTGAATTTATATTTTTCATTAATTCACTATTCACTCTACATCCCAGTTAAAGCCCTACCCCCTCCTCTCTTCTCATGCTCAAAAATCCCTCCTTTCATTACTCCCTCCCATTAAGGGAGGCACTGTGGGAAAAAAAAAAAAAAAAAAAAAAAACCTCACCAGGGAGTCCGGGCAGGCTTTCCACACCGCAGGCGGAGGGTCCGACATTCACGCAGCTGCCGGGAAGGTTCAGGGTTCCAAAGGCTGGGAACCTGGCAGCAAGACCAGGAGACATGTGGAGTCCAGTTTTCCAAAACTTTTATTGTTCATGGTGTGGTGAATGGGTGTAGATGGTTTGTGCTCCCCCTCAAAAGCCAGGGGAGCCTGGCTTTTATAGGGAGGGGAAAGGGGGAGGGAATAACTTAATCAGCTATGCCCCCTGGCCTTTAGATAACTCATTAATATTTTAATCTCTGGAGGTAGAAACCTGTTAATCACACCCTCTATCTGTGCCCTATGTGACTGAAGGGTGTAGGTTGAATGGAGATTAGACCTCATGTCAGGGTCTAATCCTTGGCTCTGGGGGCGTGGCAGAACACCCACAACCAAGAACCAGGATACCCTTCCATGTCCTGACAAGGCACCCGTTTGACATCATTCTGCCCTTGGACATCCATTTGCAGCAGGACTAAGAGCATCCCCTTCCACTGAGACCCAATTACAGTCCAGTTAGGACAAGAGGATCCAATAGCGGGCAACAGAGACAGCCCCTACTCCAGTTGTTAGAGGACCTCATGAAGGCCAAGCTGTACATCTTCTATAAATGTGTTTTGTGGGGGGAAGATCCAGATCCTGCATGCTTTTTGGGTTGGTAGTTCGGTATCTGTGAGCCTCCATAAGCCCTGGTTAGTTGGCTTTGTGGGTCTTCTTGTGGTATCCTTGATCCCTCACTAGTCTTATTCTCCACTCTTCCACAAGACTCCCTAATGTTTGGCTGTGGGTCTCTGTATCTGTTTCCATTCAGTGCTGGCTGAAGCCTCTCAGGAGACAGTTATGCTAGGCTCCCATCCTCAAGCATAGCACAGTATCATCAGTAGTGTCAGCGTTGGCTCTCTCCCAGGGGATGGGTTTCAAGTTGGGACAGTCATTGGTTGGCCATTCCCCCAATCCCTCCATCTTTATCCCTGAACATCTTATAAGCAGGACAAATTTAGGGTCAAAGGCTTTGTGGGTTGATGTTTCCCTCTCTCCACTGCATGTCCAGCTTAACTATATGAGGTGTCTATTTCAGTTTCCATATTCTCCACTACTAGGAGTCTCAACTAGGGTCAACCTACAGACACCCAGGAACCTCCTTATTCCAAGTCTCTGACTAATCCCAGAGATGCCCTCCAACAATTTCTGTTTTCTCTCAGCCCTCACCTGCCTTCTCTCCTTTCACCTGATTCCCATTCCGATCCAGTTCCTTCAGTCAATATTTGCAGTACTCAAGTTTCCCCCTTCTTGTTTTAGTGTATGTATTTGGTTGACTCTTGTCATTCTGTTAACAATTATGTATCTTGCTAGTGCTGTATTTCTGCTAGGTACCCATCTCTACAATGTTGACTTATAGATGGTACCCATTTCTTTCTGTTTTAGGTTTTCAGTCATTCTGTATCAGTTCGACTCCTAAGAGTCTGAATAAACTGATGGTAGATGTGCATGACCAACCTCACTAAGCACCTTTGGTCCCAGGATTTGAGAATGTTTCCCAGGTAGTGGTGCTATGTGTCACTTTTCACCAGATTCTTAATCAGGGGATGTAGGACAGTATGCCATTCCTCTGAAAAGGGATAAAAAGAAACTAGAAGGTTTTCTCAGTACCTTTCTAGACTCCACACTATACATTTTTTCCTGTTTACTTTATGGCATGGAGATACATCTTTTTGATTGGACTAAATAATTACTGTGAGATTAGTAGTTCATTTGTTCATTTGCAGCCAGTCCTTCCACCAAATCAATGACCATAAAACTAGCTTAAGGAATATCTAGTCTAAAATTATCATGTGTTCTCTGCTTTCTAGCACTCAAGAACTTTAAAAGTACTTCTGAGATCTGATATTCACTGTTTGCATGCTTCTCAGGACAAGAGTCAGGTAATCTGATAATTATGTACAAATTTAATGTTTAATCTCAAGGCATTCTTCTAATGTTCAATCCTACATACAGCATTGGAGTCATCTTAATCTACATAGAATCTTCCCACTATGCCATTTATTCATGATTTGTTTTATTATTATTTTGATAGGAACAATTTTATTTGGGAAAATAAACTGAGATGCAGACATTTCTGTATTTATAACAAACTGCTTAGGAACATACTATTTATCCTAAGAGTTGGGAATAAAAAATTTTGATTATATCAAGTTTTTGGGTTTTTTTTTTTTTGCAAATTATTCATTCTTCAAACACTATTGGGTAAAAATTTTCTTAGAAGAATTCCACTTAGTTTTATCTTTTATCACAGTAAAACTATTACATGTCACTTTCTCATATTATACATAGTGTATTTGTGTACATACAAACTTCAAAAGAATGAAAAAAAACACTTGCTATATGAAGGTATGTGACTCATTTAATATTATTCCTACATGAAAAATTAAGCAACTGAATAAATATACTAAAGATTCAATTGTTTTATAGAATTAGATATCCTTCATTTTCAAAAAAAATCCAATTTTTTAAATCAAATACTGGTATTACACCAACTTGACAGAACTGTTCTATAATAAATACTACTTATTTTTTTAAAATCACTGTAATTGAGAAGTTTTTAAAAGTCCAAATTTGAATTCATGAACAATTTACATTTCAGATTTTAATTTTTAGTAGAAAATTTTTACTTTTACATCACCTCCAGAGCAGTCTAATTTTTAAGTGTTCAAAAAAATAAAATAGGTTAAATGATTATATAATTATGAGGCATGCTTTAAAATTGCTTCAATATGTCCTATTTCAAAAACTGTACTCATCTTTAAAATGACACAAAAATCAGTGCTCAAAATAAGTAATGAATGAACTATTTCAATAAAAGCATCAGGCAAATCACTACTTATGAAATTACATTTAATAGTACCTTAAACTAATGAAATAAAAGAGTTCTGTTGAGTAGTAATCATTTTTCCATCTCTGTAAATTCTATTTGTATAAGTAATGAACCAATACTTCAGGCTTCTGTAGAATAACCCCTCCAAACATTTTTATTTGGCTGATTGTCCTTTTGTGGAAGATGATTTGAAGTTGAACAGTTACTGTAAATGAATTTGCTTAAATGTATGGTTCTAAATTAGTGAACACAAATTACTGCGCCATGATTTTTTCATTACGTTGGTTGATATAGGATTGCATTTAAATATATTAGAGTCGAGAAATGATTTGAACACGACATGTTAAGCCACTATGCTCAGTTATCTACCTCTATATTTAGCCCCTTCTCTGGGATGATAGATTTAGTAATTCAAGAACTCACTGCAAGCCTGGGAACTTACAAACAGTTCACTGTCATTTCAAAGGACTGTGGGATGAATAGCATCACGGCTTATGCCAAGACTGACTTGAACTCACAGAGAAACAAGGAAGAAATGATACTCAGTCCTTCAGGTTGGTTCAATATAGATTATCGATTTCAGAATTGCATGCTGGAAATTAAGGGTTAGACGATTTCTGTTATCTCTGAGACAGGCACACACTATTTTTAAAGGGTATATAGAAATCTCTAGAATTTTTAAGATAAAAATTTGTCCTAAGGAAATGCTGGCAGATAGAAGAAAAACAAAGCATGTACCTTTTCACAGTCTTAAAAATAGGGCATTTTCAACTTACCTTATCTTCAAATGTCAGAAATAGCACTTATTTTATTTCTAAGTACTTATCACCCAATTTGCCAAGAATCTCTAATAATGTACCATGGTTTCTATTTGCTTCTCTATTTTCTGAGATTATAATGCAATTGCATCATTCCCTCTTTCCTTTCCTCCCTCCAAGCCCTTTCATATAACGCACCTTTGCTCTCTTTTATGCTCTATTTTTTTAATATTTTTTAAAAGCTGCTGCAGGCTTTTTCTTTAGTGCTTTATTTTCCTTTGATACGTAGATTGTTATCTTTATATTTGGTATGTGGAGGTAACAAGAAAATGAGCATATGCTTTTTAAATGCTATTACTCATCTCTAGTAAAGTGAGTAATTTGTACATAAGTGAAATTTTAAATTTATTTATTTTACAAGGCTTGACAGGTAGTGACCGCAGCAAGGTTACCCTCTGAGTCTGTGAGTATATATGTATGCTACATGTTCATATGTGCATGTGTCTAGCTGTCCCTGGAAGTCAGAAAGAGGCACTGAGTCCTCTGGAACTACGGTTACAAGGAATTGTGAACCGCATAACATGGATGCAGGGAACTAAACCCAAGTCCTCTTAAATTCTGAGCCATCTTTCTATCCCCACACCTAGTAATCTTAAACTAAGCTCTGAGTATACAACCCTCCTGTAAGGAGCAGGCCTTTAACAGGACCAACTCCATCTTGTAATAAGAAAGAAAACAAGTTTTGAAGTGAGGTTATTTTGAAGTGCTATGATAACCAGAAGTTGTTTTGAAACCTTATATGTGTACATAAAAATAAGCTATTTTTAATAAGTATGATAACCAGCTGCAATGAGATCAGAGCCTGGAGATAACCAGACACTCATGGTTATCTGCCGCGCATGTCAACAGTAACTCCAAATGAAGCATAAAAGAGGAGCCCTGACCTGAGCATAGCATCTCACTGGTAGCCATGACTGCCTAACGTGATCTTTCGACCACCTGATCCTCTGCACCTGATCATCAAAGCTGCAGCTGAGAGACCACGCCTCCAACTTCGTGGTCAAACTCTGACTTTGTGGTCAAGCCCCCTACAAGGTCAAATTAGTAATTCAATTAGCTGGAAGCCGCAACCTGACCTCCTTCCCAGATTCCGGACCTGTAGCCGAAACCAGCATAAGGACTCAGGTCATATACCCATAAATGAACAATGTATTCATTGCTATACTTATTTCTTTGGTAATTAGCAATTTATTATTTGTATTTATTGTGCTGATATTGATAGAGGAAATGCATAGGAAATGTGGCAATACCTCATTGTGGCAATAGCCTTAGCATTGGTAATAATATATTGTTTGCTGTTCATCATTAAAGAGCAATTGAATGTCAAACCATCCATCTCTGGCATACTCTCTCCCCTCTCGTGGAACTGACAATCTCACAGTCATTCCAGCATAAGATCCCTGAGTAGAGAAGGACCTGTCGCTCCTCTCCCCGCAGGGATACTAAAACCTTATCACAACCTGCTCGTTACAGATAAGAGACAGGGCTAGTGACACCTCCCAAATAAGTTTGCAGCAGATCTTTCCACTAAAACCTATATATATATGTAGTGGCATGAAATCATCATTCTTAGAAAGCTGAAGCACCAATGAGAATAGTGAGATTTTGTTACATCAATTCATAGATACAACAATTCATTTTGTTACATCAATTGATAGATAAATACAAAAATACAGAGATACAGAGATATATAGACAGATAGATAATAAATGATTGATAGATGATAGATATAGTTAATAGATAATAAATAGGTAGATGAGATAGATAGATAGATAGACAGATAGATAGATAGATTGACAGATAGAGGTAGATAGATGATAGATAAATGATAGTGTGTAGCCCATGTAGACTTGGTTGAGACAGAGTGATATAGTTCCTGCCCCTGGGACAGGACCCTAGTGTGAGCCTCCATGAGTGTCAATGGCTGCTGTGAGCATATGGCTTGTTTGTGTAATTATATACGTATTTTCTGGACCTACTAGCAGTAAAGGACTCTCTCCTTCTGAGGTACATTCTCCTATATGATAATTAGAAACAGAATAAGCCCAGGGGTCGAGGGTGTGGCTATGTCTCCACTAAATGGTAAACACTGGGACCTTCAAGACAGCTCTTCTATGGGAAAGAGCTCTAAATATATGAGCTCAAAAATATATAATTTCTTAACAATACAAAAATATAAGGAAGCAATGAATCATATAAGGGGCTTCATGAATCTAAAGGAACAGAAGCAGCTACACTATGGGTGAACTCATCAGAATGATACTAGAGGAGGAAATAAGGAAATTTAGGATACGGTGATTGCAGGAGATTCCACCTAGCTAGGTTTTCAGTTTATGCTGACAAAGCCAAATAGATTCCTGAGGTCAGGATTGCCCTAGGACAGCGCAAGGTTAGGTGGAAATGGTAATTTCAGGGTGAGTCCCACCCAACTTGCTTATCATCTATGCTTAACAAAGGCAGACAGATCTCTGAATTCTTTTGCAGTGTTAAGAAAATAAAAATGTGTGCTTCCTGTCTCCTAAGAATCTGAGTCTGGGGTGCTGATTTGTAAGATAATCAATAGGAAACCAGGAGTAAATGACTGGATTGATATGTACAATAAATGACTGGGCCTGTGCTCTACAGGAGACAAGCTATCCACAGAGTTTATTAAGATAAAAGAGAGAACTGCTTGGAGAACTCAAACACACACACTCACACACACACACACACACACACACACAAACACACACACACATGCAGGCACACATGCACACGCACATGCACATACACACATACTCACACACGTGCATGTGGACTCATGCAAACAAGCAGGACATGGCAGAAAATTTCTTAGAACAGCAAGCAGAATATAGACAGAAATCTACAGAGAGGAAGTAGAACATGGAGAGAAACAGACTAGAAAAGCTGTTTCATGCAGAACACAGGTTGTCAGCTTGGATTCATGATTTGACTTCAAGTCATTCTTTTTGCTGCTCAAGACACTTTTTTCAGAATCCCTCTCAAGCTGTGCTGGTCCTTGGCGTGATAGATAGACTAGATAGATAGATTAGATAGATAGATAGATAGATAGATAGATAGATAGATAGATTGATTGATAGATAGATAGATAGATAATAAGTGATAAATAGATGATAGATGAAAGATAGATGATAGATGATAAATATAGATAATATATAATAAATAGGTAGATGATAGATAGATAGATAGATAGATAGATAGATAGATAGATAGATAACATGTATTTTAAGAAATGTAAGATTGTCTCATTGGTGTAAAAACGGGTGATAAGCAAAATATGAGCAATTTGAAAAACAGTATAATTGAGACAGGTGAGAAGAGGTAATTATGATGATGATCATTGATATCAACTTGAAAGTGATAATCAACATAGAAACAAATGCATGGACATGTTTTCAAGGGAGTCTCAAGATCAGGTTAACTGACATTAAAACATTTACTCCAAATGTGGGCGATACCATTTCAACATTGGACTTAAAGAAAGAGAAAAGTAACTGAGACATACTGTCCATCTTGCTACTTCCAGAATGTGGATGCAGGGTAACCCTATACTAAAAGTTTTCACCAGTGTGTGGTTTTAACTGTACTCTCAAAGTATGGAGAAAAAAAAAATGATTCTTTTCTCCTTTAAGTTGCTTTTGTATGGCTTAAGTAGAGCAATGAGAAAAGTAACTGTTAAGAAAATTTAAAACCAAGAAGTATGTCTGTTGTTCCAATAAACTTGACTATGTGGCTCTTAGGCCTTTGGAAATGGTTTGCAGAAGGAATGTGGAATAATATGATATTTTTATTTTAAAATCCTAGAATCTAAAAATACAGTTTAATGACCTAATCCAATGGGCGTTTGAAAGATCAGAATGCCAATAAATGCCTAGAAATTAGATGCTCAACCAATGATGTTTCAGAGTCAACAAAAACTCAGTTGGAAACTGGGTTAGATCCACTCATATGACATTCTGTCAAGGAATCTGGATGACATAAGCCACTTACATGAGAATTTAATTCAGTTCAGCAAATATTCAAAACTAGAGTACCATTTTGTTGTTCAGTATAGAATATTTCAAGACAGGATAGCATTTGTCCTGTGGCATGATTATTTCTTGCTGGTTTCAACCAGACTTAATAGTGAAAGAGAACAAAAGAATTAGGCATACAATATTTTTAGTTTGGTAAGAAAGACTATGTGCAGCTTTAATGTTTCTAGGTAGAAAGATTAGAAAGTAACTATAACTAAAGAAAATTAGTGTCATTAAAGTGAAACCTAGAAGCCTGTTCTGAGATGAAAGAAAAGGGGACATGATGGTAAGATCCAACTCACTGTAGACCCACAAATGTGAAAAAAAAACACAAACAAAACAAATTATTTTGAAAGGAAAGGGCTTAAACTAAAAGACTCCTTTTTAAAAAAAATCAACCACTCAATGCAGAAAGTAGAAATACAACTATGATCCAAGCAGAGAAGACTAAACTTGTTTGGAAGCAAAACTGGAAAACATCATCCATGTTGAACTTGTTTGGCACTGGGTTGAAGGGATTGTATATCCTTGGACCATAATTTTAGAGAGACACTGAAGCCATGCAAGGTATGCTTATATTGCATCTCTCGAAATGTAGAAATGTAGATGGCCTTGAGAAGGCACTCTGTAAAAATGAAAACTAAGTTACATATGATGCACTAGGATGCTGCAGATACCCAGACAATAGGACTTCATTCTGGAAAGCTGTGGACATGGCAAATAAAGAAGCTCTGTATGTCTCAAAACAGAGGAGCTGAAGGGATGGAGCTATCCACGCCTTTGGAACCCAGATGATTCCATCATGAGCTCCAGATGCCAGAGATGAAACTACAAGATTTGGGGTTTCTTGGGCTGAATTTTCATTATGTTTTGATCTGATCATTCTTTGCTTTCCTCCCATTAATCTCATGAGAAATTACAATGTTTAAGCCACCGTTCTATATTAGATTAAAGTACAAAAGTTGGGTTTCAGTTTTGGGGATTTTTTTTTTAAATGTTGTAAAGGCCTATTGTAAAAAGTTAGCCACGAGCCTCAAAAGAAATTTCAGTCTTTAGAATAGTGTTAGGACTTTTATGAGGAACTGTAAGGATAGATTAAAGATAATTTTTTATAAGATGAAAGTAAACCTTTAGTAACATGAGAAGATATTATGATTTAAAATTATATGTTTCAAAGAGTACAGTTTTGATATTTAATTTTGAGTGTCAGATGGATATGCTTAGGAATCTTCATAGAGGCAAACCTCCCGCTACGTCTATGATGAGGCCTCTAGATTAGGTTTATTGAAGAGGGGCTATGCACTGTAAGTGTAACCGCATTACCATTCTTTGGGCTGGGAGTCGCTTCTTAATTAAGAGGAAAAGAGGAGATGAGCAGAAGCACCATTTCTCTCTATTCCTGACTACAGTTTAAGTGTTACCATTTGCCTCACATCCCTCACCCCATGCATTCCCACTGTCCTGGACTGGAGCCTTCACCTGCAAGCCAAAATAACTCTTCCCTCCCTTACATTTCTTCTTGTCAGGTTTGATACTAGCATGAGTAAATTAATAAAGAACAGAATGGGAAAAAGGGTGGAATCAGATGGATGAGAATAGAATTAAGGAAGAGGATGGTAGGATTGTGTAGGTGCTGTTGGAAAAAATAATCTGAATGGAAATGTCTCTCTGGCACAAAGTTGCCCCCTGAAGACAGAGAAGATCTGCTGTGGGAAAATATGTTTATACCTTGTATGTGGCTAAGGATCACCAAAAGTACCAATGTTCTACATTAAGACAGTGTAGATAGTAATAGAGGGAAAGTGATAATGAATGAAGTGAGATGCATTTTTTTTTAGATCAGCAAACGGGGTACAGTAAAAATAATGGTATTTAGAAGAAAAGAATGATGCCTATGAAGCTATATAATGAAACTTGATATGAACAAAGCCTCAGTGAAGTGGGAAACTTGTAGCTAAGATCCTAGACAGATGCAATGATGCCAGGACAAGGGACAGTCCATGTGGAAACTAAGGACGTGATGCTCTGCATGTGTGAAGGCAACAGCAAAGAGCCCAGCATGGCAATAGACTGAATCAGGAGATGAAATGAGAGAGGCAGGCATCACACCACACAAAGGTTAGAGAGGATTCAGGATGTCACTCTGAGGTGGGAAGACATTAGAGTG
The DNA here is from genome assembly GCF_011762505.2 of Arvicanthis niloticus. Taxonomy (NCBI): domain Eukaryota; kingdom Metazoa; phylum Chordata; class Mammalia; order Rodentia; family Muridae; genus Arvicanthis; species Arvicanthis niloticus. The sequence goes on along the minus strand of NC_047663.1, from coordinate 80,104,051 downwards.
TTTGGAACAAAAGAGTGACATGTTGTGACACTCTTTAAAGGGATATTGCTGTGCTGCCTTCAGGTAACTAGATGGCAGAGTGACAAGGGTGAGAACCAGAGAACAGTAAGGAAGCAGTTTTATAAGTAGTTTGCTCCGTGGGATCACTGCTGATACAAGTTGCCAGATAACAAAGGGAATTAGTTATATTTCGTTTACCAAAGTGACTGCAGGCAGATCATTGTCATGTCAGCTCTTTGAGGTGTGGTTGCAAAAACATTTCAAAAATAACACTCGTATTCAGGGCTAAGCCTCACCAAAATAAAACTCTGTAATCAAATAAATGTTTGGATCAATTATTTCACCTTCAATTCCAATAGAATAGACATAGCTTATATTTTATTTGCATGACATTTTATAAATTATATTTTTAATATTTAATATCTTGGTATGCAATTTTACCCATTGTGATTTTTATTTTTCTACATACATTTTGTTTTTCTAACTCATTTTTTCTACTACCAAATATTCAGTGTGATCAAGATTTATGACTATATTCATAGTATTTTTGAAGGGGGTGTCAAGCATTTGAAAAATAATCCAGTCTTTAAAATATTGGTTTGCTTCTAAAAATTATATTATAATTTTCTGTAAGTTTTACAGTACGTGTAGGATATCTGAGTTTTTTAAGATGTCAATTCTTGCCTTAGATATTTCTCTTGGTTGCCTGCTGGTATCAGTCTTTTGCTAGAGATACTACTAACAGTGTCTATATACATGAGGCAAAGAAATCAAGCTGGAACTTGTGGAGGAATTTTTTTTATTTTTTATTAGATATTTTATTTACACTTCAGATGCCGTTCCCTTTCCCCATTCCCCCCCTTAGAAAATCCCTATCCCATGCCCCCTTTTCCTTTTTGCATTTATACATTTTTTTAAAATGTTAATCATAGGTTTTATAAGTTTGGTATTGTTCAATCAGAGGTGTAACGCGCTACCCAACCTAGATATATCAACTATCTTTGACTGGTGGAGATACATGAACATCTGCCTCCCTGTCTCCCCCCTCTTTCTCTCTTTCATCACCTAGCTTCTCCTCTCCTTCTTCTTCTCCTCTTCTTACTCCTTTTCTTCCTCTCAGTACTTCTCCCACCTTAGCATCTCCTACACATCACCCTTCCTGTTAAAATGAAACTTTTCTCTCAAAATACAATTAGAGCATAATTATGCCAATTTCTACCAGTGAGTTATAAGATGGTCCTAATACCCAGTCTACAGTTTTGTTGACTAACCAGCACCTCTGTCATCTATCCTAACTAAAACATTTAGTTCTGAACCTGGCTTTAGGATGAATGTCAGCTGACGACCATCCACTCAAATCTTTTCTCTCAAGGTAAATAGCCAGGATTGGCTATGAGGCTAAAAGTTTTCAACCCCGTCAGAAATCCAGAATGACTGAATTAACTATAATTGTGGGAAGCACAAAGCATAGCTTCTAAAACCTAGCCAATTTATAGAGATGTCTAAACACCTGGACACTCCCTCTACTTCAAAACGTTGGAGCATCTGTTCTTCTACCTTCTGGCCCAGGATCATCTGACAGACCTTAGTGATGCAGAATTATTAAGGGCTGATTACTCTGTCTAGGCAGATATAATCAGTCAACTATTCTGCAAGTGTGTCCTTTTCTGGACAGTAATTTGTCTGTAGATGGGAAGAAGCAATTCTTATCTAATGGCTGTCTCACCACAACTGGAGTAACTCCAAAGATGCTCAATTTCTTCTCAGAATTCAATATAGGAAGCTGTCAGGAGCAGACAGGTCTCTAATCAAAATGAACATTAATACAGAAATGTTTGTCACGTCAATTCTGTGGATTTCTGATGTTTTGAAAACCAACTATCCATGTAAGGTAATCTGGACTGTTGCCTGTTAACTCCACTCAGCTATCTCTAAATAAAACATAAGAAACACCCTAACAATAAATTCCAAGCCATGAATTTGCTATAGTCCCTTAACTCACAGGCTGTCCATCTCAAATCAGTTTAAAAAAAAAGTTAAAAAAGGACTGGGTCTAAGCCTTGTATTCTTAAATGTGTTATACTGGTACAATGCCTATGAGAGTAACAATATTCATCTCACTTTTATATCAATAAGAAGCTCGTACCAATGAAAACCTTAAAATTTGTAATCAAAGTAACTTGGTGCCATTTAAGAATTTATAACTTCATCTTGGTAATAATTGTACAGATTTCTACTAATAGGTTATGGCTATGCAATAAATATTAGCTAATCTTCTATTCCCACAAAACCACTACTTTTCCCTAGAAAGAGAGCCCAACATTTACCACCTTAGTCCCCAACCCAAGCCCAGGGAATAGGGGCACTGACTTTTCATTAGCTTCTTCAAGCTGATTATCAGTGAGTAAATACCATGTGTGTACTTTTGTGATTGGGTTACCTCACTCAGGATGATATTTTCTAGTTCCATCCATTTACCTAAGAATTTCTTGAATTCATTATTTTTAATAGCTGAGTAATATTCCATTGTGTAAATGTACCACAATTTTTGTATTCATTCCTCTGTTGAAGGGCATCTGGGTTCTTTCCAGCTTTTGGCTATTATAAATAAGGCTCCTATGAACATAGTGGAGCATATGTCTTTGTTATTTGTTGGGGCATTTTCTGGGTATATGCCCAGGAGTGGTATAGCTGGTCCTCAGGTAGTGCTATGTACAATTTTCTGAGGAACTGCCAGACTGACTTCCAGAGTGGTTGTACCAGCTTGCAACCCCACCAACAATGAAGGAGTGTTCCTCTTTCTCCACATCCTCGCCAGCATCTACTATCACCTGAACTTTTGATCTTAGCCATTCTGACTGGTGTCAGGTGGTATCTCAGTGTTGTTTTGATTTGCATTTCCCTGATGACTAAGGATGTTGAGCTTTTCTTAAGGTGCTTCTCAGCCATTCGTGTTTCCTCAGTTGAGAATTTTTTGTTTAACTCTGTACCCCATTTTTAATGGGGTTATTTTGTTGTTTGGCATCTAATTTCTTGAGTTCTTTGTATATATTCGTTATTAACCCTCTATTTGATGTAGGATTGGTAATGATCTTTTCCCAATCTGTTGGTTGCCGTTTTGTCTTGTCAACAGTGTCCTTTACTTACAGAAGCTTTGCAATTTGATGAGGTCCCATTTGTCGATTCTTGATCTTAGAGCATAAGCCATTGGTGTTCTGTTCAGGAACTTTTCCCCTGTGCCTAGGTATTTGAGGGTCTTCCCCAACTTCTCTTCTATTAGTTTCAGTGTGTCTGGCTTTATGTGAAGGTCCTTTATCCACTTGGAGTTGAGCTTTGTACAAGGGGATAAGAATGGATTAATTTGCATTCTTCTACATGTTGACCTCCAGTTGAGCCAGCACCACTTGTTGAAAATGCTGTCCTTTTTCCACTGGATAGTTTTAGCTCCCTTGTCAAAGATCAAGTGACCATAGGTGTTCGGGTTCATTTCTGGGTCTTCAATTCTATTCCATTGATCATCCTGTCTGTCTCTGTACCAATACCATGCAGTTTTTATCACTACTGCTCTGTAGTACAGTTTGAGGTCTGGGATGGTGATTCCCTCAGAAGTTCTTTTATTGTTGAGAATAGTTCTCGATATCCTAGGTTTTTTTGTTATTCCAAATGAATTTGTAAATTGCTCTTTCTATCTCTATGAAGAATTGATTTGGAATTTTGATGGGTATTGCATTGAATCTGTAGATTGCTTTTGGCAGGATAGCCATTTTTACTAAGTTAATCCTGCCAATCCAGGAGCATGGGAGATCTTTCCATCTTCTGAGATCTTCTTCAATTTCTTTCTTCAGAGACTTGAAGTTCTTGTCAACAGATCTTTCACTTGCTTGGTTAGATTCACTCCAAGATGTTTTATTTTATTTGTGGCTATTGTGAAGGGTGTCATTTCCCTAATTTCTTTCTCAGCCTGTTTATCCTTTGAGTAGAGGAAGGCTACTGATTTGTTTGAGTTGATTTTATATCCAGCCACTTTGCTGAAGTTGTTTATCAGGATTAGGAGTTCTCTGGTGGAAGTTTTGGGGTCTCTTAAGTATACTATCATATCATCTGCAAATAGTGAAATTTTGACTTCTTCCTTTCCTATCTGTATCCCTTTGACTTCCTTTTGTTGTCTAATTGCTCTAGCTAGGACTTCCAGTACTATATTGAATAGGTAAGGTGAGAGTGGGCAGCCTTGTCTAGCCCCTGATCTTAGTGGGATTGCTTCAAGTTTCTCTCCTTTAGTTTGATGTTGGCTACTGGCTTGCTGTATATTGCTTTTACTATGTTTAGGTATGGGCCTTGAATTCCTGATCTTTCCAAGACTTTTAACATGAAGGGATGTTGAATTTTGTCAAATGCTTTCTCAGCGTCTAGTGAGATGACCATGTGGTTTTTTCTTTGAGTTTATTTATGTAGTGGATTACATTGATGGATTTCCGAGTATTGAACCATCCTTGCATTCCTGGGATAAAGCCTACTTGATCTTGATGGATAATTATTTTGATGTGTTGTTGGATTCGATTTTCGAGAATTTTATTGAGTATTTTTGCATCAATATTCATAAAAGAGATTGGTCTGTAGTTCTCTTTCTTTGTTTAGTCTTACTGTGGTTTAGGTATGAGTGTAATGGTAGCTTCATAGAACGAATTGGGTAGTGTTCCTTCTGTTTCTATTCGATGGAATAGCTTGAAGAGAATTGGTATTAGGTCTTCCTTGAAGGTCTGGAAGAATTCTGCACTGAAACCATCTGGCCCCGGACATTTTTTGGTGGGAAGATTTTTAATGACTGTTTCTATTTCCTTAGGAGTTATGCGACTGTTTAGATGGTTTATCTGCTCCTTGTTTAACTTTGGTACCTGGTATCTGTCTAGAAAATTGTCCATTTCATCCAGATTTTCCAATTTTGTTGAGTATAGGCCTTTGTAGTAGGATATGATGATTTTTTAAATTTCCTTTTTTTCTGTTGTTACGTCTTCCTTTTCAGTTCTGATTTTATTAATTTGAGTACTGTCTCTGCACCCTTTGGTTAGTCTGGCTAAGGGTTTGTCTATCTTGTTGATTTTCTCAAAGAACCAGCTCCTGGTTTTGTTGATATTTTGTATAGTTCTTTTTGTTTCAGCTTGGTTGATTTCAGCCCTGAGTTTGATTATTTCCTGCCGTCTACTCCTCTTGGGTATACTAGTTTCTTTTTGTTCTAATGCTTTCAGGTTTGCTGTCAAGTTGTTAATGTATGCTCTTTCCATTTTCTTTTTGTGAGCACTTAGAGCTATGATTTTTCCTCTTAGTACTGCTTTCAGTGAGTCCCACAAGTTTTGATACGATGTGTCCTCATTTTCATTTAATTCTAAAAAGTCTTTAATTTCTTTCTTTATTTCTTCCTTGACCAAGTTATCATTGAGTAGAGCATTGTTCAGTTTCCAAGTGTATGTGGGCTTTCCGTTGTTTTTGTTCATGTCAAAGACCAAATTAGTCCATGGTGGTCTGATAAGGTACAAGGGATTATTTCAATCTTTTTGTATCTGTTGAGGCCTGTTTTGTGACTGATTATATGGTCTATTTTGGAGAAGGTACCATGAAGTGCTGAGAAGAAGGTATATTCTTTTGTTTTAGGATGAAATGTTCTATACATGTCACTTAAGTCCAATTGGTTCATAACTTCTGTTAGTTTCATTGTGTCTTGGTTTAGTTTCTGTTTCCATGATCTGTCCATAGCTGAGAGTGGGGTGTTGAAATCTCCCGCTATTATTGTGTAGGGTGCAATGTATGCTTTAAGCTTTAGTAAAGTTTCTTTTAGTATGTGGGTGCCCTTGCATTTGGGGCATAGATGTTCAGAATTGAGAGTTCCTCTTGGTACATTTTTCCTTTGATGAATATGAACTGTCCTTCTTTATCTTTTTTGATTACTTCTGGTTGAAAAACAATTTTATTTGATATTAGAATCGCTACTCCTGCTTGTTTCTTGAGACCATTTGCTTGGAAGATTGTTTTCCAACCTTTTACTCTGAGGTAGTGTCTGTCTTTTCCACAAAGGTGCGTTTCCTGAATGCAGCAAAATCTTGGGTCTTGCTTACATATCCAGTCTGATAGTCTATGTCTTTTTATTGGAGAATTGAGTCCATTGATATTAAGAGATATTAAGGAAAAATGAATGTTGTTTCCTGTTATTTTTGTTATTGGCAGTGGAGATATGTTTGTGTAGCTACCTTCTCTTACGGTTTTTGGAAGATTACTTTCTTGCTTTTTCTAGGTTGTAGTTTCCCTCCTTGTGTTGGAGTTTTCCACCAATTATCCTTTGAAGTGCTGGATTTGTGGTGAGATACTGTATAAATTTGGATTTGTCACGGAATATTTTGGTTTCTCCATCAATAATGATTGAGAGTTTTGCTGGGTATAGTAGTCTGGGCTGGCATTTGTGTTCTCTTAGGGTCTGTATGATATCGGTCCAGGATCTTCTGGCTTTTATGGTCTCTGGTGAGAAGTCTGGTGTAATTCTTATAGGTCTGCCTTTATATGTTACTTTGCCTTTTTCCCTTACTGCTTTTAGTATTTTTTCTTTGTTTTGTACATTTGATGTTTTGACTATTATATGGCGGGAAGTATTTTTTTTTTCTGGTCTAAACTATTTGGAGTTCTGTAAGCTTCTTGTATATTTATGGACATCTCTTTCTTTAGGTTAGGGAAGTTTTCCTCTATAATTTTGTTGAGGATATTTACTGGTCCTTTAAGTTGGAAGTCTTCCCCCTCATTTATACCTATTATCCTTAGGTTTGGCCTTCTCATTGTGTCTTGGATTTCTTGTATATTTTGGGTTAGTAGCTTTTTGTATTTTGCATTTTCTTTGACAGTTGTGTCAATGTTTTCCATGATATCTTCTGCATATGAGATTCTCTCTTCCATCTCTTGTATTCTGTTGGTGATACTTGTGTCTATGACTCCTGATCATTTTTTTAGGTTTTCTATCTCCAAAGTGATCTCCCTTTGTGATTTCTTTATTGTTTCTACTTCCATTTTTAGATCCTGCATGGTTTTGTTTAATTCCTTCTCCCGTTTGGTTGCATTTTCTTGCAATTCCTTAAGGGATTTTTGTGTTTCCTCTTTAAGGGTGTCTATCTGTCTACCAGTGTTCTCGTTAAGTTTTTTGAGAGTGTTATTTATGTCTTTCTTGAAGTCCTCTATCATCATCATGAAAAGTGATTTTAATTCTGAATCCTGCTTTTCTGGTGTGATGGGGTGTTCAGGGCTTGCTATGATGGGGCAACTGGGTTCTGATGATGCCATGTAACTTTGGTTTCTGTTGCTTATGTTCTTGCGCTTTCCTTTCACCATCTGGTTAACTCTAGTGCTGCCTGTACTTGTATCTCTGACTGAAGCCTGTCTTTCCAGTTATCTCCGCTTGTGTCTGCTCTCCTAGGGGTCCAGATGTCTCTGTGATCTTTTCCAGCTGCACTGATTACAATGGTACCTCTAGGATGCCTCAGGATATGGTGCCTCCAAGGTAGCAGTCCAGTTAGGTGTCTGCTGTTCTGGGTACAGTGTCTCCTCTAGAATATCTCAGGATATGTTGTCTGACGCTCTGAGTTCAGTTGTTCCTCTGTGGCTCTGGGTTGAGTGGATCTTCCAGTATGTCTCAGGCAGAATCCGGTGTCCACACAACAGCAGACCAGGCAGAGGTCTGGTCCAGGCCTCATACCTGGTAGAGGGGTGGAAGGGGAGTGCTCATCCGCAGGGGCGGGGAGCAGGGGTATCTGCTGGAATCTGAGCGCTCACAGCCCCCAGCTATGGGCTCAAGGCAGTATGTGGGTCTTCCTACCTAACACTGGCTGTGGGATCCATGGAGCCTCCAGAATGTCTCGGGCAGGATCAGGGGTCCACACAACAGCAGACCAGGCAGAGGTCTGGTCCAGGCCTCAGATCTTGTGGAGGAATTTTAATCCAGCAACATGGTTGCTCTGGCAAGCCATTATACCCTAAAACCTAGGTCTGTGTGATCTGGCTGGAATGTATACATAGCCTTAGCACACACCTTTAAGGCCAAACAATTAAGGTAAGTTTAATTTGTAGAAAGAAGCAGCTATGTTTGAAATTGATGTCAAATTGAAGGACAAAGTGACAAATCAAAGAAAGATTTGACAGAATGAGTCAGATATAAGATATACTCAACTCTCAAGAGAACAGACAAGAAATAGAGGCAACTTGAGAGGAGAGAGAGAAGGTGTGGGAGGGAGGGAGGAAAGTGGAGGAGGAGGAGGAAGAAGAAGAACAGGAGGAGGAGGGGGAAGAGGAGGAGGAAAAGGAGGAGGACCAGGACAGTTTTATAGAGACAAGTTTCAGGTGAAGACCGAACAAGTCAGAGAATAAGTATTCAGAAGATCGAACAGTTTGCCAAAGTTAAAGGCAAAGCAGAGCAAGCCAGTGTGTAGCTAAAAGAAGCCAAATTGAGTCAGTTGGTTTAAAGAGGAGTTTGATCCAGAACAGCTGAGTTGAACCAGCCAGCCAGAATTCAGAAAGAGCTAGAAAGAGTGAGTTTATTCAGCAGTAAGTCTCAAGGACAATTATATCTGGCAAATGCATTTACATGAACTGAATGTAGCACTGTCTCCATCTGGCTAGCTTCCTAATCCTGGACAATGTTATATAGGCTGTGGAGGACAAGAGGCAACACTGTGAATCTTATTACCTGTGAGACCAACTTGCCAGATGTACCTATTTGTACAATAGCAGAGTATTGTTATATGGGTAAACCAACTGATCTCTTATTGGATTTGAGACCCACTTCATAGGAGGGGGATCCATGTTTGGTATGTGAATTGGCTGGTTTTGTGTGTCAACTTGACACAAGCTGGAGTTATCACAGAGAAAGGAGCCTCCCTGGTAAATGCCTCCATGAGATCCAACTATAAAGCATTTTCTCAATTAGTGATTAAGAGGGAGGTCCCAGCCCATTGTGGTAGTTCTGGGTTCTATAACAAAGCAAGCTGAACAAGCCAGAAAAAGAAAGCCAGTAACTGTCATCCCTCCATGGCCTCTGCATCAGCTTCTGCCTCCAAGTTCCTGCCCTGTGTGAGTTCCTATCCTGACTTCCTTTGGTGATGAGCCCAATATAGAAGTGTAAGCTGAATAAACCCTTTCCTCCTGAACTTGCTTCTTGGTCATGATGCTTTATTCAGGAATGCAAACCCTGACTAAGACAATATGTAAACCTGAAGGAAAAATAACCATAAGCAAATGAAGATCACTGGCCCCTGACTGGAGACTGAATACTATTGTTTTGCTAAAGTGTTGTACTGTCTTCTAAATGCTTGTGTTCATACCTGTGGACAGGTGCTATATTTGGTCCTAATCAAATAAGTCTCTTTTTCCAGAGAACACCTGTGAATGTAGAGACTGACGTATACTCTCCAATGTTCTACAAGAGATGGATGCTTATTCCTAAACAAGACATTGATACCATATCTTCTAATGCTTAGGGAACATTCCTGAAGAGGGATCAAAAGAATATAAAAGGCAGGAAAATAGAGGGACTCTGAAAAGTCAGCTGGCAATGCAGCTGCAGATACCTTCCCTAGGTCTGATTATGAATGAACCTGTCAGCAGTCAGGCACTTTGGGGAGAAGAGGCTCAAAGGGCCTTTAACCCCACTGCTGAACTATTTGCCATTGAGAGATTCAGGGAGAGTGGGAATTATTGCCTTCAATTGTATGTCTACTGATGATATCCCCAGGCTGCAATGGACGCTTCCAAAGCAGCGGTCATACAGATGGCCTGGTTAGACTAAATGGGTCACAAGACCACATCAAAAGTCATGAGTCTGAGAAAAGGACCTGTAGAGGTGAGGGAGAGTTGAGAAGGATTTGGGAAGTGGAAGAGAATGTGGAGGAAAGTCATTAGAGTACATTTTATACATGTGGCAAACTATCACAATTCATTTAACAATTGGAGAAAACTGTCTTAAACCATTTCAGCATCAAAAAGAAAATAGTACAGTTTAATGTCATCAATAGTCCCAACCTCTTTAATATCATATTTATTAAGTTGTTTGTTTGGTATCTTTTCTTCCTCTAAATTCTTCCAGCAGCTTTTTCAAAAGAAAAAAATAATATGCATGTAAATACATTTGTTATTTAAAATGTATTCTAAGAATGGCTTTATTGAAGCTTATTACTAGAATGACATTTGCATTACTAAGTAATAAGTACTTACTCCAAGTACTGTGTGCGCACAGCCATCTGGTTTAATAACACTTTCAGGGTTGAGACAGCTCCCAGGGGCTCCATAACTCACTGAGATTGCTGAGAGGACGATACTAAATCAGCAGACCCAGAATTTACAGACACACAACTGCAGAATGTTCATTGGCCCTGAAAACAGCATCTGCCCTTTGGAAAGCATAAAAATGGACTGGTAAAATTTCTATTATCCAAAAAAAATTGATTTAACCCTTGCTCCCGATGATCAATATGTGGACAGAAGGCTGGATCCCATAGATTCAATGCTTTGAATATTTTTATTTTCATATTTTGACAGAGCAAAAATGTCCTGGCAGGAATAAACTCTCTCTTACAAATTTCCACAGGAAAAGGATAGGGTGCAGTAGAAGGAACTAGTCCATTCCCATGGTACTTGTGTAGCAGAGGCATCAATTATTTTTGGGAAAAGCAGGATGTGGTTGAATAAGCCCCTTCTAAAACTGCTCTCTCTTTTTCTAAAAAAAATACTTTAGAAATATAATCTGCATGCTTGATACTCTTGAATGCTTTATCAGAAACTTAAAAGATGCCTTCAAAATGAAGTTTCAGACTAAGTCTATGAATGTACATACATATAAAATGTATGTAATACATAAAACTATAATATGTGTATATGCCTGTTTATTCTTAGGACTCCTTTGAATGAATATTGTGTTTAATGAGATTTATTCTTGAAAGCTATGAGTTATATTCTACAGAAAAGCCCATATTTGGAAAGATTTATATCTGCAAAATTCTGTTCATTCCATTATCCTGTTAGTGAAAGTTTTTTACATTTCTTCCATTTCTTCTGAAGGAAAAATCAATGCACAAATACACAATGTCAGTCAGCCTCCCTCTGAGATCTTTTGTGGTGACTTTGCTTCCTGCCTCAAGTACATGATTAAGTGAGTGGCCTCTGTCCTTAGTGTATACAATACACTAAAAGCCTTGAATTTAGTCCTTTAATCAGCCCTGCTTAAAGGAACAGCGCTTCTGTGTGTTCTAGATAGGTTATCAGCCATACCTTTCAAAAGACTCTCCATTTTTAAAAGCCAAATTTCAAATAGAATTATCATGAACAGACAATCTAACTGAGAGGAATTCTTACCCAGTAGAACCTGAATAAATTAATTTCCTAATCATAAAAAACCTGATTTTCTTATTCACAACATATTACATATTTAACCGGAAACAAAGAATCAATTTATTGTCAAAACAATTGTCTCCATAAATCTTCCCAAGAATAAAAACTAAAATCTAAACCTTTTTAGTTCTATTGTACTGCAGAATATCCTATCTCCACTACTCTTGATTTTTCAATATCAAACAACTTTTTCAAAAAAATTCTAAAGAAACATCTAGAGGGGCATCCTGTCACACTGATTAGAAAGATAATTTTAGCCTGTTAGATTGAATAGAGTAGTGTAATCCACTATATTTAAAATATATTCACAACTAATATGTACAGAGAAAGCTTCCATACTTATGTATCCTATTAAGTAGATTAATTTTTAAGCTTTTTAAAATAGGAATTGTAGGTTCATTTTCTACCAGTGAATGTAACTAAGTAATATTTATATGGTATTATTTTTTGGTTGTTTCTGAGTCATGGAAATTGAGCTAGGGATTTCCCACTTGCTAAGTAAAGACTACCACTTAACTATACCATGAACCAGTGTAGGAGAATGCCAGGGCAGTGAGGGGGGAGTGAGTGGGTGGGAGGGGGAGCACTCTCATAGAAGCAAAGGGAGGGGGATGGAAGAGGGAGATTCCAGAGGGGAAACTGGGAAAGGTGATCATATTTGAAATGTAAATACATAAAATATTCAATTTAAAAGAAAGAAAGAAAATTAAAAAAAAAAAAAAAACTATACCATGAACCAACTTCTTTTCTTGTGGTTTGGAGAGAGGCTATCACTAAGTTTCTTGGGCTGGTTTTGAACTCGTGTTGTATACCAGTAATCCTTGTACTTTCAGTCCCTCTGCCTCAGCCTCCTGAACAACTAAGATCACAAATTGACCCATTAGGTCCTAAGTAAAGAAGAGTTTAAGACGCACATTTTTGTTGTTTGTTTTTGGAGATAGAAGTTGTAAGCTGAATTCATTATTGAATGTTTTATGTTAAACAGAAGCCAGCCTACAGAAAACAAGTACTGGATGTTTGTTCTCATTGAGAGACGTGAAACAGAGTTGAATTGTCCTCTTTAAAAATTTGTTTACTTCTCTATGTGTATTTAATTTTCACACAGTATATGTTAACTTCTTACCCCTTTTCAACTTCTTTGAGTTCTCCCTGAATGCTGACCCCACTTCAGATTCTTTCTGTTTATTAAAAAATCAGAAAACCAAAACCATGTCTAGTACACAAGTGCATACACAAATGCATACACACACACAGAGAGAGAGAGAGAGAGAGAGAGAGAGAGAGAGAGAGAGAGAGAGAGAGAGAGAATAACAAACATGGATTTGTTTTAAGTTGGCCATCATTGAACATGGGACCTGCCTTAAGGTATGGATGGTTTATCTACTAGAAAACTGATTTTCTCTTTTGCAACAGCAATCAGTTGAAATAACTTCTTGGTTAGTGATGGGGCTATGTGCCCACTTTCTCTTCTTCATGCTGAGATGTTGTCTACTTTAAACCTCTGCAAATCCTGTGCATGTGATCACAGATTCTGTGAGTTCATACACACATCTTCCAGGTTGAGTATGAAAGACACTGTTTACTTGGAGTCATCCACATACCACCTCTGGCTCTTATAATCCTTCTTCCTCCTGTTCTGCATAGACTCTTGAACCCTAATGCGGAAGATTTGATATAGACAGTTTATTTATGATAGAGTAACCCAAAATTTCTAACTTTCTCCATGTGCTTCAGTTGTGTGTCTCTGTGATGATTCCCATCTAATGGAAGAACCTTCTCTGATGATGGTTCAATGATTTAGAAGAATGTGTTGAGACTGTAGGAAACAAATCTCCATGCATTTTTGCCCCTGGTTCTATGGCATTAAAGAACCTATTTATCGTGGTTCAGTGGCATAATTAGGTATTAGAACAGAACTATATATGAAATCTGAACCAACCTCTTCACAATAGGTTCTCATTCTTCTGTGGATGGCAGTAAGACTTCTTTGTTCACAAGTTAAATTATCTTTTCTTACCTTACCTTACATACACACACACACATATACACATTCACCCTTGGGTAGACACAAAACAATACTCTCACTTATGTGCCCACACACATACATATGCACACATTCACTTGGATATGCTGAACCATGAAGGCACACACGGTGTTCTCATCATGTGAAACTATTCCTGTACATTGATGTGTCTTTCCAACTGATAGAATTAGCTTAGATAAAAATTAACAGACATTCGCTTATTCATATTTACGCCCAATGAAGCAAAACTCTTGCCTGTGTGATGGTGCTTCAGGGTTCAACTTATAATGGCTTAGCCTCTATCCATGGCACTGTTGGAAGGTGATGAACCTAAGAGGTTGGAACTGATGACTTGACTGGCTTAGGTCTTTTGGGGCAGTTGACCTTCAGCTCCTCCCTCCCTGTTTTGGATAATAGCTTTTCAGATTCCTTTTGTACTAGCCAGGAGATTGACAGGTCCCTAATTGACTCCTTCTTCCACACAATGTGTTCAGTCTGTTGCTACTGGGCCAATTGGTTATGAGCTAAGAAACATAAGCCAAAATCAATGTTTCCACTTCTTTTATTTTTTACTTCATTAAGTTATTTACTCATTTTACAACTCAACTGCAACACTTCCTCCTCTCCTTCCATCCTACCCTTACAAATCCCTCCCATCATTACCTCCTCCTAATTCTCCTAAGAAAAGGCTAAGCCACTTTTGGGTACCACTCTGCCCTGGAATATCTGGACCTAGAAAGACTAAGCATATTCTCTTCCACTGAGGCCCAATGAGGAAGTCCAATTAGGGAAAGGGGGTCCAATGGCAGTCAATGAGTCTGACAGGCCCTGCCCCAATTGTTAGGGGACCCCATAAAGACCAAGTACAAATGTATTGGGGGGTCTAGGTCCAGATCCTGCATGCTTTTTGGTTAGTGGTTTAGTCTCTCTGAATTTTCATGGACCCAGGTTAGTTGACTCTGTAGGTCTTCTTATGGTGTCTTTGATGCCTCCAACTTTCTTAATTTGATCCCCTACTTTTCCACAAGACTTTCTGAACTTTACCAGAATTTTGGTTGTTGTGTCTCTGCATCTGTTTCCATTTGTTGCTGGATGAAGCCTCTTAGGAGACAGTTATGCTAGATTCCTTAAGCTGATTTACCTAAAGTAATTGTTACAATAGCTGAAAGTTAATTACCAACTGATAAACCTTCTGGATATAACTTTATTAGTGTTCTTTTACTGATAAAATGAATACTGTCAACTAAAAGGATACAACACCCTCACACATAATTTATATGTCAAATCCTAATCCTTTTTTCTGAAACTAACTAGAGGTGGATCCTGTGAGAGGGACTTAGATCATGAAAGAAAAGCCATTAGAAGTAAGATCAGAGGCACCTATGGATACCCAAGAGAGTATCCTTCTTCATATAAGCAAAACTGTGAAACAGAAAGCACAGACTCTCCAGACTATGACTCTGCCTGAAACATGACTTTAAACTTCTCAAATGTTAGAATCGTGAAAAATAAATTTTGGTTGTTTACAAGTCACTCAGTCTTATGTATTCTTAAATCAGCTCAAACACTAAGACAAAAAAGTACTGTGAAGGGTAATACCTAGGAAGATGGTCCCCCTGAAACATCCATTAAAAACAAGCTACGGGATACCTAATGACACTGAAAAAAAGAGTCTGCTCCTCCTTGGCCTTCAACATAACTCCTCTTTCTGACACCTGAGTTGCATTCACAAAAATTTTTTCTTTATTAATTAGATCTAACCTCTTTATACATTCCACATGAACAACAGAAGTTCAGTCAAGGTGTTAATATTATTTACAGTCTTGATATTTTCCTTTTTTGAAAATTTCAATAATTCATCTAAAAACCTAACTGTGTGTTTGAAACTCTGTTGGTAGAATAAAATTATAGATTGTGCTAGTTCAATGTGAAATTACAAGTGTTTGTTCAGAGTTGTAAACTTGTAATTTTCATCATTACTTCTTTCTAAGGAAAGGTGTGCAAGCAAGATGCAGCCAGTTTATTTCTGAGAACAGTATGAATAGGGTGGGTTACAAAAAGAACACACACAAACACACACATATATAATTTATTTATTCTTTGAAAAAATCTCATACTTGTATTCAATATATCTTGATTATATCTATACCTAAAACCCTAGTCCTATCTCCCCTCTCAGGATCTATCATCTCAAATTTTCCATTATTTATTTATTTATTTATTTATTTAACTCACAGTGTTCAATTAGTGATGTCTATATCTGCTCATATGGGTGGGGCCAGAGTAGGTTCGCCTGATGCTGCTTGTATTCTAGTGCTAATACTGGTTCCTCAAAACCTGGTTGTCCTAGAGATCACATGTAGACCCAAAGGATTCTATGTGACCTTGCCCCCAAGTTATTCCTGTTTGGTAAATAAAGACGCCAATAAAGACAGCCAACAGCTGGGCAGAAGAGACATAGGCAGTATGTTAGGATTCTCTGGCTGCAGATTGGAGAAGAGAAAGGGTTGGGAGGGAGGGAGAGAAGGAGGGAGGGAGAGAATTGTATTATTATTATTATTATTATTATTGTATTATTTGAAAGCAAATAAAGTGCACTTCTATTGATCTCATTGTATTTTAATAAAATCTTTCCAGTTAGTTGTATGAAATTATCATACAAGGGTGAAATTTCTTAGTTGGGGAGGAATGTATCAAATATATCAAATATATCAGATAGATAGATAGATTAGTAGATAGATAGATAGATAGATAGATAGATGATAGATAGGTTACACATGAATGTATAAATTTCACATATATATGTACATATTATACACTGAAAATAGAACCCAGAAAGTAAAGTTCAATACTAAACAAACCTGTCTCCCAGAGGTGGGTTCCGAGGACTCCTGCAAAACATCTCTCTCAAATGCTACTGAAAAGTTTACTAGCAGTTTTTAATTGAGTCTGTGGAGAACGTTTCAAAGGCAAAATATGTAAATAGTATTTAATACCAGTGTGTATAAGCAGACATGAATATTGTTATTGTTTTTATTTAAAGCTGTTCATTATCTCAGTCAACAAAATCATTTCAGAAAGTCCTTTTAAAGTTTGAGTTTCTGAAACAGCTTTGCTAACCTTGTCCTCTTAGTGAGAGTTGAATGTGTTATCACTCTATGGGTTGTTTTTTCTTATGTTCCTGTGGCCATCCAGTTTCTTTATGATGACAATCTTACAGTCATTTCCAGGCTTCCCTGGTCTTTTCTTTCTATCCGAGGCACAGAATAAATTAGGACTAAGTACTCACATGTTTTTACTGATGTCCACTCGTTTAACTCCAGCTCTTTTCGTTTTCAGATCAAGGAGTTATGGAGAATAATTCAAGTTTTCTCTTTATTCTGCATAAAGTTTAGCCCCTGTGTCTTTCAGTGGCTTTTCTTAACTAATTAGAAAGTGCTTTTAATTGCTCTTTCTGGTCCTCCGTTTCATACAACTCACTCTTTCTAGGTAGCAGTATCTCTGTACCCATCTGAGGGAATTTCTACCTTCTGTTGTTAAACTTGTTCGGTGTAGGCTTTTGTTCCTGTAGATTCCCTTAAATGAACCTCTCCCATACGTGAAGGTCATCTCTTCGGCTAGTCCTCTGTAACTTACGGGAAGTCTAATCTGCATATGTCTCATGTACCTGACTGGTTTTACAGACCCTTAGCTTGTGTTGTTATCTTTCCAATTATTCAATGTTACCGCTGTATGCAGTATTTCACAGTAACAGATCACCATATTTGGGATAGAATTATTTCACTGGAGCTCTTGTAACATCAGAACATATAATGCGGATGCGATGCACGCTAGGACTGATCGCAAGGACCCTAGTGGAGAAGTTAGATTAGAGAAGGACTGAAGGAACTGAAGAGATTTGCAACCCGATCGGAAAAACAACAATATCAGCCAACCACACACCCCATAGCTCCCAGGGACTAAACCACCAACCAAAGAGTACACATGGGAAGGGGGGAGGGGATCCATGGCTCCAGCTGCATATGTAGCTGAGGATTGTCTTATCAGGCATCACTGGGAGGGGATCCCCTTGGTCCTGTGAGACTCTATGACCCAGTGTAAGGGAATGCTAGGTCGTTGGGTGTATGTGGGTGGGTGGGAGAGAACTCTCATAGAGGCATAGGAGAGAGAAGGGGATAGGAGGTTTTTGGAGGGGAAACCTGGAAGTTTTTTATTGGTAAATAAAATAACCAATAAAAATGAAAAAAATTCTGTTCTAAAGAACGTATTGTTCATTTAGTATGGCAGATGTCACTATGTTCCTATTGTTATCTGCTTCCTGTGTCTTCTTGTTCTCAAGAAGGATTGTGGTATCCCCCTCCAGAGGTTAATTGGACCAAATGATCTAATTGTTCCAATAAATATGAACAGAAGTTGCATGTGTCTTTTAGATAAAATGTCAACTTCTGTTAATTGATGCTTTCTCGCTTTCTCTGACCTCCTGGTCTTGATAAAAGTCTTAAGACAAAGGCTTGGTGCTGTACAAATATATAGAATAAAGATATGTGAAAAGTTGCCCAAACTACTGAGTTTGTGTGATAAATGAATAATCTACAGAAATTAATCCATGAATAATTAAGTCATGGGGATTACTTCTTATTGTAGCACTACCTAAAATATCCTGACTGATATATGGATAGATTGGAAAAAAAGCACAAATGATATCCAATTCTATTTTATCATCAGCGTTTGGATGTCTCACTAGATAACATAAAGCCTGCATTTTTAAAACAATTGCTACTTGGTTGAATAAAGATAAATTTAGCATTTTCTATAGGCAATAAAACTAGACAAGCTGAGCATAAAAAATTAAATTGACTAGTAATGGTTTCTAATTTGGTTCAATTGAAATACTTGTGCAAAAGACCCCCAAATCAAGTCAACAAATGAAAGAAATATAAATAGTAAGGTTCATAAAAGAACCAAGACTCTAACACAAGTAAAATGTAATGTGTGTGGCTCAAAGGGATTTAAAGACAGAAGCTTCACAGAGGCCTAGAAAAATAACTCAGCAGTTACGAGCGCACGTGTATCTTCAGGGGACCCATGCTCAAATTCCTGGCACCAAGATGGTGGCTCACAACCATCTGTAACTGTGGTCTGAGGGAATCTGACAGCTCTTTCTGGCCTCTCAGATACCTCAAACGCATGGTGCTAAGAGCAGACAACATACTCATAAAATAATGGTGAAAGGCCATGAGAACAGAAAAGACAAGACAAGGCAAGACAAGAGAAGACAGAACAAGATAAGAAAAGATTACTCATGAGCGATACTAAGGGCCTGCACATGAGGCCCCAAGACAGCAGGATGCAATACATTACTGATCAAAGGAATGGAAAGAGGACAGTAACTTGAGTTATGCAGTTCCATGCTGCCAGTTGCTTTGGGTAGAGAATGGAATGGAGTCCCGGCTTCTTCAAAACATTTCTGTCCAGTAAGACCATCTGATATTGTCTAAGTGAAGTTTCATTGAACTCCGTCATTTTCTGGGATTACTGGGAGCAAGGGCGGGGATAGAAAATTCAGAAGTCCAATGAGAAATCTAAATTACAAAGTCTGTTTACACATAAGGTTATGAAACACATTAACCAAAGAGAACATTTTTTTTTCTATAGGAAAAACAAAAGGACCGCGTGCTCACCTTCCTCACAGCATTCGCTGCCTGCAGGTGGGCTTTCTGTGCACAACAGCAGAGAAATTATAAAGTGCCATCTTAAGCTACAGCTGCCAGAAGTGGAATATTTTCATTTCAAACCAGATTATTGAAACCCCTCTTTCAGCATTTGTCTCAAATGATTTACTCCATTGATGTTGCAGCAGATAAAAAAGGGGCAAGTTTAGCATTTTTCTGCAATAATACACTAGACTGAATGCCATTAATTAGTCTTACACAATGACCTTGAGGAACATGCGGAAATAATAGTGAAAGTTTCCCAATAGTCGCCCAGATTGCTTGTAAATTTTTATAGGCACTTGGCTACTCTAGCTTTTGCTTCACTCTATCAGCTTCTAGCATCAAGATTTGTTACCAAGCATTAGATGAATGCTGCTCTTGTTGATATATTTTATTTTTTTAGATTTATTTATTTATTCTTATTTATATGAGTACACCGTAGCTGTCTTCAGACACACCAGAAGAGAGCATCCAATCCCATTACAGATGGTTGTGAGCCACCATGTGGTTGCTGGAAATTGAACACAGGACCTCTGGCAGAGCAGTCAGTGCTCTTAACCACTGAGCCATCTCTCCAGCCCCGTTGATTTATTTTATGACAAGAGGGACATAATCTTAGGAAAGAAGGTGAAAATATGTTATGTTATAAGCTTTTTTGTCTTTTGTCTTCACAATTGCCCTTAATCATCTTGAGTCTTAGGGGCTAGGTGTGTATATGGGTGTGTGTGTGTGTGTGTGTGTGTGTGTGTGTCCATGCTTGAGGTAGTATGTGTATGCATTCATGACCTTATGAAGCTTCCTTGGTTGCTTAGCCATCCAAATTATTATAGTAGCCAAATTAGATGTATGAGTTGTTAAAATGTGATTACACTCAAAATATTTGTTTTATACCAAAATCTATAGAAAAATAATCATTCATTCATTCACTTTCTTAAAAATATTTGTATATCTTGTTTACACTTTTTAAAGATATTGGTGGCTGATAGGTCCATATTCAGTTGATATTACAGAATGCTTCTTTATTTTAAACTGTGGAGATAATAGAAGGCAACCCCAAAGAAATTTAAGACCACTAGATAACAAAATTGCATAAGCCTTCATGTTTATCTCTTAACGCTGTATATGAATATGTGCCTATTCAACAGTTTGTTGACAATAGAAAAAAAAGTAACACTTGGCATTAGCTGGTTGTTATGTCTAAGGTTATTAATATTTCACATCATTATTAGCTGCCTTGAAGCTTCTGAATGTCTCAACAATTTTTATGAATTACATTGCTATCTTCCAATTTTATACATGTGCATAATACATCCTGATCACTCTCCTCCCACTTATATCTGCTAGTCCCCCCTCTTTTCTACAAGTCCGTTTCCTGCATTCATATCTTTTGTTTTATTTCATGACCCACTGAGTTTAATGCGGGTGCTTAGTGTGTTTGAAACTTTTCATTGAAATTTAGTAGGCTCAATTATTTTTTTCTAACTTGAAACTTTAGTTAATACATTAAAAATAAAAACGTGTTTATATTGAGTTATAATATATATAATATATAACATAATATATATATATATACAATCATAGTGTTTAGGTATATATTCGTACATTTATCATTTTTATACAACAAAATCTTTCAAAGGTTTTTCTTTTAGATTTTAAAAATATATAGTACACTCTAACTTGCTACAGTTGCCCTCTGTAAAGTAACCTACAAGCAGTTTTTGTTTCTATATAGCTGTAGCTTAGTCAACCACGTTTTTAGCAAATGATCCAACAAAGACAAAGGGAAGAACATGAAGCCTTTTAGTGAGTTTATACAACCTTGGGACTGCAACAGAATGTCAAGTGCTCAGATCCATACCCTCCCCATAGAGGCAGACTCATGTCCTGGTCTTCTGAGGCCAAGAGAGGCCAGTACACATCCTGAATTAAGCTGCGCTACTATCTACTAAGTAGGTCTGAAGACCTCATTTATCTACAGCCCTTTATTTAGTTTTATTTGTACAACATTGAAATCAGAATTCTTAAGCTAATTCAAAATCTGGATAAAAAAAAAAGTGTTAAGGTAGGAAGAACTTTCAAAGAAGCAATAAAACCAACTCATTTGAAGGATCTGAGTGATAACTCACAATCCCCCTGTCAAAAAAATCATAGTGTAAATGCATAGAACAGAGTGTCAGATGTTGTAACAGTGACTTAACTTTCTAAAAGGATATTGATTTTCTTTTTAATTATATTGCTAATCTGTTAATAGTTACAAATTTATCTCTAATATTTTGTTTGTTTACAGTTTCCTTCTTTGGGTGATTGTTTCACTTTTTAGATGTTGTTTTGCTTTTTAGATGTTCTGGACCTACTTTGGGAAATTTTTGTAATATTTTAATTCCTTTTTATATTTTTTTTAGCTTTACATCTTGATATTTTAAAGGCTTTGTTGTAGGGACTATATTATATGTTTTATTTTTCATAAAATCTCATCTCATTAGTTGCCCTTGCTTCCAACCAATGGTTAGGCAAATAGATAAATAGATGATAGATAGATAGATAGATAGATAGATAGATAGATAGATAGGTAGATAGATAGATAGATGATAGGCAGGATAGATAGACAGATATATGCATATAAGCATAGATATATAGATACATAAAATAAGCTCAGTTTTACACAGAGAGAGAGAGAGAGACAGAGAGAGAGAGAGAGAGAAATAAGACATGGAAGTAGCAGCGAGCAGGCTTGCTGGGAAGCAGGGATTCACAAGAGATGAAGGGGGAAGAGAAATGAGAATGGAGGGTGGAAAAAAACTAAAATGTATTATAATTGTGTATGCTAAACAGTAAAATTCTATTCTATGCATATTAATTCATGTAAATGTAAAATCATTAAGATTCTATTGTTAAACTTGTTTACATACACTCTAAACAACAATCTGTTTCTCTTCACTTTAATCCATTGTATGATTTCAAATAGATGAATGAATGAAAATAAAATTTGTGGTTTCTCCACATATGTACTATTTAGATGTCCTCTTCATGCTGATTATTTAAAGCTTTCAACTCCAGTCATTTCTCTTCACAGCAGTATGTGTTCCCCGAGAACCAGGCATCTCTGGCAGCTTTCTTTTTTGTTGTAAGACTTAGCCTTTAATGCCTGAGCTATATCTCCGGTTGCTTTCTAAAAAAAAAAAAAAAAAAAAAAAAAAGGATGTTAGCATATACATTGCTAATACATATACTTACTGTGTATATGCATATGTTTGAGAGTGTGAGACCCATAGAATGTATGTGCCTATCAGTACAATTTGCGGTAGTGGTTTCCTACTTCTCCCATATGGAACCTGGGAACTGAACTCAGTCAGTCTTAGAAGCAAGTACGTGTACTTACGCTGCATTCTTACCATCTATCTAATGGCCTTCTGCATTTTTCTGAATTACCTTGTATGTGTTTTATATATAATTTATGGGGATTTTAGCTATATTTTATTCTTTCATACAGAATTTACGATAAGTTAATTTTTCATGAAAAAAAAAAAAACAAGTTAGGATTTTTATTGAGATCACGTTGAGTTTAACTGAAGAATTTTACTTTCTTATTCCTGAAATAGGATATAATTTGCTTTATAAGGTCCTTGCATATAGTTTGTTAAATGTATATTTATATTTTTTATCAATACAATCCTTTTCTTCTCCTCTTTTTTAACTGGTTATAGCTGCCCTGTGTAAGTGGGCATCTTTTCTGTACATTTATGATGAAACTTCTCCTTATCAAAACTAACAGAGTATCTATAAATTCTGTTGGACTTTGCTTTGGAATAATCATATGGAATACAAATAAATACTCTTGTCTTTTTCAATTCCTACTTCTTGTTTCTTTTTTTTATTCTAGAAGGTTTTTTTTTTTTTGCAGGACTTTGATAATATAAGAGTGTTTTTTTTCTTATCACCAATATTAAATAAATATTGCTTTCAACACTCTGTATTAAAAGATTTTATTACTTTGTAATTAAACTATTTGATGATTAATAATACCTCATCATATTTGTTTTAGTCATAACCCAAGAACAAACCAGAAAAAATTAAAATTGATTTATGATATACTAACAGAATATTCTATACAACATCAGTGATATACTCTTACCTGCATGACATAAAAAAATAATTTCAGGGGTTGTAGAAATGTTTCAATGACTAAGATCACTTGTTATTCTTATAGAGGATTAGGATTTGGTACAAAGCGCTCACCTGGTAGCTCACAATTACCTGTAATCCCAGTTCAAACACATCTGATGACATCTTCTGAGCTCTGTGGTCATTAGTCATGTAAGTGATGTACATGCATGTATATAGGCACTAGCACACATACATAAAACATAAATAAATAATTTTAATATCTGTGAAATATTTTATAGAATTATAAAGAAATACAACTTTAACTGAGAAAAGTGTATTTAATAACAATTTCATTTAATGGCCAGAACTGTTCTTAAATACAACAGTTATCAGTAAATGAGAGGATACCCTATGTTAAGGACCCTGTACTTTTATGTGTATAGACTGTATGCATCTATTTGCAATATCAATTTGTATCAATTTGTATAGAATAGATAGTCAATGTTTGATTGTTATATTGAAAAAGTAGTGTTTG